>NC_091094.1:10747142-11047380 GCF_024713975.1 Paralichthys olivaceus
TTTTATCTAAATGTGTCCAGTAGTTTTTGCATAGTCCTGCTAACAAAGAACAAACACAGATGAAAACATCACTTCCTTGGCGGAGGTAAAGAATGAGGAAGAATCTGTACAAATTTACCTCAATATCTAAATATTGAGATCGAGAAGCATCAACACCTGATTGGACAGACTCTCTTAATGTGAGTGTCCTGGTGTATCATTGTGAAAGTGGCATCATGACTAATGTCCCACATTTACAATTAAAGTCTCTTCTCATGAATAGATGGAAGGAACTAGCTGTGCTGAACCAGCAGATGGCACTATACACATGTGGAGAAAGCTGGGACACATAAAATAATAGGCCCAATTATCATTGTTATTATTGATATTACTATAAGAAGGAGATGACAGTGAGGATCATAATGATGAATTGATGATATGATAAATGATCTTTATCCACCTCTCATATGCTCAATGTCATTGACTGCCCTCCTCAAACCCTCACACATACAAACACAACTGTAACATGATGTCATGCACACTGATCTATACAAACACAAATCTAGATATGCAGTCAACAACATCATAGTTTATAATATATATACATTTAAACATATGTGTGTGTATTTGTTTGACTGTCTTTGACTGTATTAATGGTAAAGCACCTTTATCATGAGGTATTTGACTTTATACTAAATTTAAAATGATTAAGACATTTTACAATGTTCTGTATTCTGCCATCACAGATAATGTGAATCACACACACACATTCAGATTCAAGACACACTTTGAACACAATACGTGCAGTGATGACAGAGGAAATGCTCGCCGCTCAGTTCTCAGTCCACTTGATGACCAGTCAGTGGAGATCTGTGGGAACATCTCCGTCATTCAGCTCATAGGGACGTGCACGTGGGCGGCCGACGCACCGAAACAAGCCTCATCGAGCCAAACCCTGTTTATCTTGGTGCTCGTCCCAACCAACATCATTACATCTAGATTCACTCTGTTAATCTGCCAATATATTTGAGGATGGAGAATCATCTCAGCCTATTTCCTGGTGTCGAGCATCGCTGCTGATGCTGATTTTGAACAACTGGCTCCCCCCCTATATTCCTCAGACATGTCATGTCAGTTATCTATCTATATTAATCACTATGTCAGTGAGAGTCTTGAAAAGGCACACGAGTGCTTTGACAATGAGCATTTTCAGAAATCAGGACTCCGGTCTGCTGGGACTCCACTGTACAAACAATCAGAGATTATTGCTTCGTTTTGTTTGTGACAGCAAAACTCTCGAGGGCATAATTTCCTATTTAGTTCAGCACAAAGAAATTGTGCGTGGGGAGGATGATCATATGTCTGAGAGACAGTGAGAGAATGTGTCTGTAGGTCTGTGAATAAGCAAAGAGCAGCTGACTTAGTTCATATGGTATCGAGTTATGATGGAGCAGATGGCTGTATGGTGAATATAGAGCTGGGTTAGCACAAAGACTTGAGGCAGGGGGACACACCTGTCCTGGCTTTGTCCTCAGGTATCAATGCCCCACCTCTAACTTGACATGTTTTATCTCATTTGATTAACTTGTAAAAATACTGAAATGTGACAATTAATGCTTTTACAGCAAACGTTTTCGTGGCCTGGAGCAGTATCTTTACGTTACAACTCCTTCTACAAGCATAGTCCATATTTGCAAACTTTCTGATTATTAGGGTTAATCGATTCAGCTTGATCCCAAATTTAGAGTTTAACAGTAACCAAACAAATACTAAAAATACCTGGCTTCAACGTGAGGAAATCATGAGTTTAAAGGTAATAAATCTGAAGTGTCTGAAAAGAGCTAGCCATGAACAAAGACCTGAAACAGGGGAGTAACTGTTTTAAGAGCAGAATATTTCTTGGCCAGGAGCATTTAAATTACTGTGTGCCAACATTTCTAACTATCACATTCAGAGTTTAATGGAAATCAAACAAATTACACACATATCAGGCTGTAACAGCAGGAAATATAAGTTTAAAGGGACAGTATGTAAAATTTAGTGACCTCTAGTGGTGAAGTTAAACGTTGCAGCTGAATCACTCTCACCTCACCTTCCCCTTCCAAACATGAAACCGAACCTGTGGTAGCATTCAGTTATAAAAACTCAAAAGGTGTTTAGTTTGTCCAGTCTGGGCTAATGTAAAAAACATGGCGGCCTCCGTAGAGAGGACCCGCTTGTTGTAAATATAAAGAATTTAAATATAAAGAGTCTTTTCTGGAGTAAAGAAAACTACAATTCACACAATTTAGATGAAATGAACTAGTGAAAACATCATGAGGATTATTTTACATTAAATTTCTGCCGATAGATCCCACTCACCTAAATCTTACACACTGGACCTTTAAATCTTGTTAAGATTTCTCCAGTAAAATCTTCTGAATCTTGCAGACAGTGGGAGTCACCACGAACAAGAGTGAGTAAAATATCTGTCACCTCTCAAGTATTTAAAAAAATAATAATAATAGGAGCAAGTTATGGTGACATGATAAAAAAAGACTTGAAACAGGGGTCACACATTAAAATCCATGATGTTGAGGCTTTAACTGTTTTATCAAATGAGATCAACTTAACAGATACTGACATGTAAACGTGACAATTAACTGTTTTAAGGGCGGACTATTTCTTGGCCGGGGGAGCAGTGAAGTTGCAGCTCAGTATGTTCAAATTATTCTGCCAATAAAAATCTAACATTTAATGAAATAGAATGAATTTCAGAAAGCAAACAGATGAAACCAACACCAGAGAGAGGAAACCCCGACGAAGCAAACCTGAGGTGTGGACGGGAATCTGATTCCTCCGCGTGTGTCCTCAGAATCCCGGAGCGAGAGAGAGAGAGAGCGAGAGAGAGAGCGCAAGAGCGAGAGAGCAAGAGCGAGAGCGAGAGAAACACACACACACACACACGCGCGCACAAACACACACACACACACACACAGTGAACGGCAGCATGACAACCACAAACCTCCGCAGCGAACACACCGGAGGACCCCTCTGACACTGCATGTGAGTCCGCTGGAAGAGACGAGGAGCCGCAGACCGAGAAAAGAAGAAGCAGAAGAAGAAGAAGCAGAAGCAGAAGAAGAAGGAGGAGGAGGAGAAGAAACAGAAGAAGAAGAAACAGTTTGAAACACAGCGAGTTGTGTGTGTGTCTCCTCAGGTCAGTCTCTCCTTCCTCCTCTCAATGTGTGTTTACCACCTTAAAAGCCTCCTCAGTCTGCTCTCCACACGTTTTTACAGAAAACAACATTTTCTCATTTCTGACTCAAAATAATCCCGTTTCTCCTCTGACGACATGTCGGGACAGAGAAACTCAACAGTGTGTAACTCAACACACATCAAACATGTCATGTTGTCTAATGTTGGCGCGCACACTACCGGATGTGCCATCTTCTTAAGGTGGACACTTTTTTTTTCGTTGACAGGCTGCCAGTGGCGTACACACGGGGTGGGTGGTGATGCTGAGGGGGGGGGGGGGGGGGGGGGGGGGGGTGCGGCCACAGGACTGTCAAAGTTTCACCCAGTCAAATGTCGGTCAGTGTTTGTGTCTGCGGGACGCGCGAGCACGAGCGTGACTCTGACATGCAAACGCCAGGCAGAGATCTTAGCCATCAGAGCCACTGTCATTTCCCAGGTGAGTGCGGGAGCTGCGGGGGGGCTTTGATGATGAGCGGTCACAGGGTTTGTTGGATTTGTTGTGAATAAACAATAAATCCAGGTTGTTGTCTTTTTTTTTTTACTTTTTAAATTCTTCTCTATCCTGGTTGTCATGTGAGGGTTTTGACGACATTGCACAACAGTCTGTGTTTTTGAACTCACTGAAAAATGTTGCGCGTGACTCAGCAATAATGTGAACACACACATACACAAGCACTGGGCCAACACTGATTCATGGCTGAGGTTTGCTGCTGTGTGATGGCTGATGGGAACTGTTTAACAACCTAATCTTGTTTTATTGTGATCAATGAGAGGCTGTTGTTCAAGACTCAGACCGTCACTGCCGACGGTTGAGTCGAGTTCATATAATCTGTCGTCAACTTCCATTCATCACTTCGTATGATCTATATGTAAATTATTATATATAAATAATGGATGGTGGATATTGTGGCTCCTCTGAGCAAAATGTTTTTATGTTTAGGAATTTTGGTCTTTTTTGCTTATGATTTGGAGACACAGAGTTTTGTTTTTTGTCTGTTTGGTCCACAGTAATTCATTTAAAATAAGTTCACTATTTTATTTAAAAATAATAAACATACATTCAAAGTTCACTGAGATAAATAATCTGCTTCAAGCAAATGGAAAGTCTCAGCAAATTAATTTCATCGGAAACTAGTTTCCAGTTAAAAGTAAAGTAAAGTACACGTTCTGGGTAAAGTAAATTAGCTAAAACGTGCCAGATCATCTGTGGTTTTTCAGTCATGTTGTTATGTGTCTTTATGTCTTAACCAGCATCATTTAGTAAGGGTTATTAATTACTTTATTTTAACAACCCAGATTTTTGAACATATATGAGAAAATGGGAGGAAGTCATAATCAATTATTTGTTTACACATCTTGAAAAGTTGAATATTTAGAGTTAAAGGTTTCACAGATTATATCATAATGATTGAGTCAAATCAATCACCATCAAGCTGATTCTATTAATTGTTCATTCTTTATCAGAATTGTGTAGGTGTGAAGTTCATTTAAGGTTAAACTCCCATCACTGATATAACAGCTCTATTAAAGCAGCAGTTTAAGAAATAATGGAGAAGTTGTGAAAAGTCAAACAAATGTGTCATAATGTCATTATTTCTGTTTGACATTTTAATGCAATATTTTTGCTTAAGGTTCAGTTTAATTTGGGAATGTTGCTATAATAAGGTTAAATTGTTTGGTATGTTTTTCCAAGTGTGCATTTTGACATTTGAGTTTTGGATCATTCATTTAACAAGTGTAGAAGGTGCGGAATGCAGAAATTGTACAAAAATATCAGATTAAAGTCTCAGACGATTTAATCAGCCGCAGCAAAATATATCATCGGTAAATTCATCTTGTCACATCTGCCCGAGCTTCTTAGTGTGACTGCCTGACTCAGAGTATTGATACAGCACCAGCCATTGAATAATTATTGCTTATCAAGTTATACAATTTCTAAAGGTGTGCGTGTGTAAACGCCTGAGACAGGGTCGGACTTTGCTCTGTTGTTATAAATGATAAATGAAAGGAGTGTTGCAAGATCGCGTGCTATGTTTATGTTGTCCCTCACACGGTCTGAAAGTCATGTTTAACTCTCCGTAGACAGCATGCTCCCACACAAAGCTGTGTTTGAGCTGGGGATGAAAAAAAGCTGCCAAGACAGAATTTGTCTTTATTTTTGAAGATTTGTTTTGGATTAAAAATAAAAAAATTCAGATCAAAGGAGCAGTTGTTGGTAGTGGCTTAAGAACTTATGTATAAAACCTCTGTAAGACTTGAACATAATGTCAATATCAACTCTGCATTAATATCCATATGATAATACTGATTAAACACTGATATGCTCCAGTTCAGCCCACAGATAGTTAACCCCCTTCACACTGCCGACATCCTGTTTTCTTTACTTAGGTTCAGCTCTTCGTATCGTTATGGTGAACGTTTTCAGAAAGCCCACCTATGATGTGGTTCTATCAGACATTGTAGTTCAGTCATAAGGTTATCGATTTGTTTTTTGTAAATTAGGTGTAATTATTAACTTCAAGGCTGATCATTTCACAATTGTCTTCTTACAGCGGCGTTTTCTTTTAACAGCAAACAAACATGGCACGCAAGCAGGTTGTTTGCAGATGAAAAAATTCAGCTCCACCAGATAATCTTTTATGTCTCTATCGCAGGATTTTTTCCATAGTGTTTATTTTTTTCAGTATTGTAGAATTAGACTTTAAATCCAGCCATTGAATAGACAAGTAAATTAACTGGATTAAAAAAAAAATCCACTTCTTTCTTAACAGCAGTAACATTTTAAAGTGGTTTAATTAAAGCGTATTTTCTGTATTATTGTATATATTTTATTGTTGTACTGTTGCTGCCAAAAGGCTCTGCATAGTATTATAAGGAAAAAAGCAGTTTATGTGTTGCTGTTCTCTCAACACTGACACGATGTCGAACAGAGAAAACACTTCAATCACAGCCACATTTACCATCTGAGAAGTGACTCACGTTCAGTGTTTCATCAAAGCAAATTTTTCCGTACTCACCTATTTACATTTTGTATTAAATACTGTTTTACTGGATGAGGGAAAATACTTGTATGCAATGTCTTGAATGATTGCTCTTGGGCCATGTTCACGATAATTTGCTGACATCTGAAAACATCTATTTCTCGTCACCATTCACAGTAATAGTAATCTGCATTTTTAATCGACAAAACCTGATCATTCACAAAATACTGGCACTTAAACGCAGCACTTGGTAGGACTTCTATGTGTTAGTCTTTTTGTTGCTTAAAGTCTGGCTAATACATTCCCCAGCATCAGTGAGAGGGCGTCCTTGACTTAGGAAGACCTATTGTCTCAGAGTGGTTCAGAGAGTAGGCTACTGATGGCCTCTGGATTTTCATTAAAGAAAAAGTCATATCAGGCAGGTCTGTAGCTGATTGAGGAGGATTGAGTAATGTTTTGAAAGTGTAAAAAGATTTGTAAGTATCTGCTTTACTGCTGTTTTTTAAAACCTTTGTGGGAGCGTCTGATAACCCTTCAGCAGGGTTACTGGATCAGTATGCAGCTTCTGCATGGTATCATTCAGCAATCGGTGAGGCAGGTGAGATCAACCAGGTTTCCAGAAGCTACAGTCAAGCAAATTAAGTTTAGGGTGCAACTGTAAGGCTATCTGTGGTACAGTTTCTCTTTCAAAGTTCTTGAAATAATGTAAAAAAAAAAGAGACAGAAATCACATTATAGCTCATGAACAAATAGCTGCAGTAAATATTAGTGAGTAAGATTTTACTCACCAGGTGAACTCATGTGTAATCTTGTGCAATCTGGAAACATTAAGAAGAGTTTACCTGAGAAATAAACAGGAGGAAAAAAAACCCAGGTCTTGAACTTGAGAATATTACACAGTCATTTCAGGTGCGATATCTTTTATTTTTAATGCTAAATAACATAATCTATTTTTAACTGTTGGTTGATTTACAGCTTTGTGTTTTGTCAAGCCTTTGTTGTAACAATGTCACCATGTTTTCAGATGTTAGCAATTACTATTGATTATTTGTACAATAGCACGTCAGAAAGAATTGACCACCACATAATAGGACCCAAGTTGGAATCAACCAGAATTATCCTTCAATAGAAGTCTTTAGAATAGTTGTTTTGGTTCCCAACTTATTGCAGGACCCCGATCAGGAAATGAGCCAGGACTCATTATAAGACCCAATTCATTTCAGCTACTGTTCTGCTTTAATGGTGCATCCTCCCAGACAAATTCCTAAATACTCTAATAAAAAAAAAAAACTTTACATAGATATTATTCAACTGACAGTAGGGAAATCCAGTAACCTTTGTCCTAATTTCCCTTTTAGAAAGATGTGGGAGCAAACATCATCCCCTCAGGTCAAAGCGGTTGTCTCTTGTGGGAACAGAAGAGTGACTCAGACATGTGCACAAGGTTCTCCATTGGTTAAATCACTGTGACACTGCTCGAGACAGTATGACGAGTCCCTCCCCCTCAATTTGTAATTGGTGAATGATGATAAATACCAAATGTCCATAGCAATGAAACAGGAACAAAGACTCATAATAGCCGTCCCTATTTATGAAAACTGTTTTTGTCGATGGTGCATTTGTCATTGTCATTAATTCTTTGATGCATAGGTCAAATGTCTGCTAGGCGGTGCCACCTTAGCTATTTGTCAACTGGTCCACTCAAACAGATGTACTACTTGACATTTGATCAACATTTTTGAAACACTTGGTGCTTTATTTCAGACGAACATAGACTTTTGTGGTTGGAGACTGTTGATATTTGCAGTTGTCAGCAACAGCATATTTCATCAACTGTAGCTAGCTAGTTATAGATGCTAATGTTACCTCCGGGAGTTGGTTGAAGTTGATGTCTGACAAGATCGGCTTTTGGACAGCAGGGATGTCCTTGTCAGGAATGGGGCAAGTTCAAACAAATTGTTCATAATACGCAATTAGTTGAAATATATAGGACTGCCCCTAATGTCCTCCATTTCCATAGCAAAACAACATAACATTACTGCCTCATATCACTGACAGAGGGTATGCAACATTTCTAATACAAACATGTCATTAAAGTGTGAATAGAGCTTTTCCTCCATGTTGGCATAAATATTCAATGAAAAGAGCGACAGCCCAAGTAGTACAGTAGTTACACAGACAGGGACATTTGACAGGCCTGCAGTAGCTTGTTAATGTTGTTAAACTATGATTAGACACTGTTCAGTTGAGGGGGTCAACAGAAGTCAATTGTTGAGCCAAGTCTGACACATATATTTCCTTGAACCTTCCTTTTCAAGACAATTCAATATCCGTTTTCTGCATACACCTTTCCCGGCAAACATACTCTATTTCCAGTATATTCTATGAAAGACTGGTACGTCATGTGTTGTTTTGTTATTGTCACTCTCCTCTTTTCCTCTCTACTTTGAGGAACAGGGTATGACCCTTCCCACATTGTAGGCTACCTCTCCCTCTTCCTAGTGTGGAGTCCTCTTCTCCCTCCCTGTCTCCACCCTTTCTAAACCTTGTGTGTGAATGTGTATGATGGTGTGTGCAAGCGCGTGAGACAAAGATCGATAGGTTTTGACTTAGTTCTCTTGTCATTTATGGAATGAATGCCCCCACGCTGTCCTTTGTTTATGCTGAGCATGTGTCCTCGTGCATACATGTCTTTCAGTGGGACAGCATTTCACATACTGTAAATTAATTTGTGTTGTTTGTTTGCGTGTGTGTCTGTGTGTGGTAGGCCTTGACAGCATGCACCACTTCTTACCGTTATCCAGCAAGAAAGCTTTAGAGGCTCAAGGGACTCGTCAACCATCAACTCATGACTATTTAAAGGAAGTAGAAGAAAGTTCATGTCCTTAGATTATTGTAAAAAAACACAGATTCCCAGAGACCAACATATAGAGCGCACATACACACACACATATAGATAAATATGCTACAATAATAAGTGCCCTCTCTTTCCGCGTGTGTGTGTATATATACTGACCCTCTTGAGTGTTTGTATGTCCTTGCCAATATCTCAGTTTAAATAGTAAGTCTATAAGTTCCAATGCTCTCAAATGCCCTTCAGTGTGCAAATATATGCAGCATCATTTGTGTGTGACCTTAAATATGCATCTTTGTTTGCAGAAAAGAGTTCGATATCTTTCTTTACAATCCCCAGAGTGCTGTTCAGCAGAGTTCAGTCACCTCGTCGCCCTGTGATACGAAGCCCACCTCATGCTTCAGTCACAACATGATTCTGACTGCAATGTTGAACACATCCTGAACATCAGTGTGCACATGCACAAGTGCGTGTGTGTGACTCTGGTAGGCCAATTATTCAATCAAGTGGACTAACAATGGATCATTATATTTTTTACACAATGACCAAAAGACGGATTGACAGATTGAAGATTAGACCTTTTTGTTTTTAAACGGTTGCAGTTATGTTGTAGGTACAGTTATTACAATGAGGTATGATCATCTTGAAGCAGAGACACACATTGTAATTTAGTTGATTATAAATTTGACTGGACTTATGATTCCTGCTGTCAGTTGTTTGAAACATTGAATTCAGGCTTATTAAAGCTCAACATTACATGTATGCGGAACTGGATAGAGCCTTCTGTCTGTTCTCTGTGTTCGTTTTGTCCATATTTGTGCATGTTTTCTGAAAGCCTACGGATACAGACGAAGCAGAAGAAATGGAGCAGAACCACAGGAAATCTTAGGGATGGGGGGGGTTCAGTGGAGTTAATAGTTCAAATGAGACGACCATAAGACGTGAGGAAGACATTTCAACAATCGTGGAACTTTTTGCTAAAAGTCGGTAAGAAACTACAATTGTGTACACGATTTTGCTTCGACCAGGCTCTTTCTTCAGATGTACATTATCAAAACCTCCTCCAGCATCAACATGTTTGTTGTTGTCTGTAACTCTCTTCTCTAGGCTGCCCACAAGTGGATGTATTATTTAAAAACCATGCCATCACAAAGGACAAGTGAATGTATGTGGTCAGTGATGGTTTCAGTGTATGTTGCAATGAGTAGGCCTGTTTAACCCCTTAAAATCTGTCCTTTTCCCAGGTCACTGCCCTAAAATTGCATGCTCAGAATGAGTAGGGTATATATCTGCAACTACAGGGTCTATATGAATAATATTGGTTTCTATATATAGTGATATTTCTACATGTGTAAGGGTCAGTTCAGATGTGAGTAGGTCAGAGTAAATGGAGATGTCCGCCACCTTGTTGCCATTGTTTCTTTGTGGAGACAAAGTGAACACTCTTGGTTGAAAAATATTAATTGAAACAATGTGAACTTCTGTGACATAACTTCACTCAACTAGTTCATAAAGTCTACTTAGGTTTTCTTTTAACCAGTTGCTCAGGCAGACAGGCGTGTTTTTGACATTTTCAGCTGACAGAGTGTGGCCTGCCAAGGAAAACAGTCTCTCACTTGGCACTGATCGAAGCATGTGTAGCCAAGTATGTTTGTGCAATATGGACCATTTTACCATGTACACCTGTGCGTTCTGACCACGAGACAGTTATTTGACAGTGCCTCATCATCAGACTCTGATTCTGACCTCATATCGGAAATCCTTTTCTTCCTCTGTGGCACTGGGCTGTAATGCCTATTTTCTGTCCCTCAGCATTTCACGCCACTGTCACCACCCCACTTTCTTCTGAGCAAGCACCTAAGATTCTTGAAACTTATATCTAAAGCTGAAGGAGAGAGTGGTCAAAACACGTCAATGCCCACACATTCATGTCAATGCGACAGCCCTACTGATGATATGACTGTTGATCTTTCCAAGTTTGTCATCCCTGCACTTAACATAGTCACTTAAAATATATATTGATGCAGATTGTGACAGTCAATGAGAAGAAACCAGTTTTCTCTGTCCTGGGAATGTGTGTGATCCTTCCCGCTGATTTTTATTGAGTACAATTTGAGATCTCTAGAATTGTAGAATTTTTCGATTGCCCATTGGCTTATAGCCTAAACTGCTTTCTAAATCATTACCACTGCCAAAGAGGTTATGTTTTTATTGCTGTCTGTCTGTTCTTCTGTTTGTTCTGTCTGTCTGGATTTCTCAAAAACTACAGAACTGATTTCCACGAATTTTGTGGAGTGGGACATGACATTTTTAACCAAAAGACAGACAAAATGTACAAAACGTATTGTAAATGCAGGAAAATCTGACCAACATCTCTCGTATTCGGGTTGGAATTCGAAATCTAACAGGATCAGGCTTGTGTTGTGTTGGTATTGCATAAAGTAGCAGGAGTGAGTGCGTCACCACTGTCACACACTGAGTGACTGAGCAGAGGGAGAGAAGTGCAACCAGAGAGGCATGATGAGGTCGCCTGTCACAGTGTAGCAACAGGAAATCATCTGCATCTGATGTCTACCACCTCACACACACGCACACATAACCATAAGCCGACTCTAGCACACACACAAGAAACTTTATTTAAGAGCACACATACATAAGTATTGCCTGTATAGTTATTCAGAGATATACACACATTCAAATAATGAGGAATGAAAGACCCACACATTCATGTACACAGACACACACACAAAGAGCACATGATAGTTAGCTGTCTGAACTTCTGCTGAGTCCAGACTCTGTTAGAGAGAAAATGTGTGAGTAGTTCTCTTTCTATCGGTCATCACTTCCTGAGGAAAAGCATGACACCACACACACACACACACACACACACGCACACACACACATACGCACGCACGCACACACACACACATACACATATACTCACAGTCTCTTCTCCTGTCACTATCAGTTGCTGGTCACTGACACTTAACTACTCTGGGGAGAAACGGGGTGAGTGGACTGTCCTGCACCCTTGTGTGTGGTTGTGTGTGTGTTTGATTGTTTTGTATGTGTGTGTGTCGCTGCCATTTAGTTCATCACGCTGAATCTGTGCATGAGCTATAAGTAGCTACAGTGGAAGAGGTCAATCTAATGTCACTGTACATCTGATAAAAAAGCTCTAAGCTGTCAGATGACTGTGATGAATACATTTTGTACATTTTGATATCGGTGTCTGGTTGTTGGTTTCCTCTTTTAGTTGATTAGAGCAGACATCGGTGCTTATCAGTGAGACACTGCATGTCAGTCCGTTTTATTTGATATGCAGTTTGCCCACTCTCAGACAGTTAATCACTTCATAAGATGGGTCTTGTTTAAGAGATTACAGTAATATTGTGATAGTTTTTCATACCAGCCCAGAAACCTGCTGTTCAAAATATTTTCACTTTTCCCCTTTGAAGAGTAAAAACTTTATCAGTAAATCTCTCGTGATGTTGCTCCATTTTCTCCAAACCATATCCTCTTTTGAAGTAGACACAAGTTGTAAACACATAATGTGTAATAATTGAACATGTCTAAAATGATTAGACCTATGTTATATATTTGGTTGACTTGTGTAATTACAATATCCAAAATGTTTCAAACATTGTTCAAAACCAAAGAATTCCCCAATTTTATTCAAGGTAATGGGACTTTTCATTTTGGCCAATTGCTTTATATCTGCTGTCTGTGGCTTTGTGGGTCTCTGCTGGCTTAGTCATGTCAGGTAGATTTTTCTGCAGTGGTGATGAAGAAAGAAACTCCTATGATCCACGCTACTTTTACGATTTCATAAAACTAGGTATTTTTCTATTGTTTTGATCTAGAGACCCCTAGTGGCCAAAGTTACATATTGTGTGTTTAATTAGAAATTGTAGGATTAATAATATCCAGATTCTGTGCATATCTGTAGAATCAATAGATGGCTTTTTCTCAGTATCTCCACATCTGACCTACAGTTGATACAATGTTTGACCTACTTTACTCGCTTTTGGAGCTGAATAACAAAAAAATAGACCAAAAAAATCAAATAGAAATCAGAGTGAGGTTGTCTGGCTTCAGTTTTAGTCAGAGCTGTACCCAGCAGACAGAGATGGATGTTTGAATCCTCCCACTGGGTCAGTCTTTGAAGTTTGAGTAAAGTCAGCACCAACCAAGCAAGTGGGTTTTCAGACGCGAAACAACTGCAGCTACGGCAGCTCAGACCTCTAACTGACACTTCAGGTGCCCTAGGTTTTCCATCCTGTTAGCTCATAGGGGAAGGCCCGTGCAGGTACTCTGTGGCTTCACACAACCAGTTTCCTGAAGAGTGAAGCAGGATGGGAGCTTTACAAAGCCTCCTCTTTTGTCAGCTGAGCTCCTGGTTGATATCATATTTAGTGAATTCAGCAGATCCTTAGCACAGCAATCTGTGATTTATTTTCCATTATCCCACAGTTTCCCCACGCAGGACTAACCAGTGTAAAACGCTTGCTTTAACTTCTCTTTTCAAAGAAAATGCAGGGGACTGTGAGGCAGACGCGCAGGCGGGTAGATCTTTGTTTTAGTCACCGACACTCAACCACATGCTGTTTTACATGAAGAGGTCAGGAAGTCACAGAGCTCTGAGCACACACTACACTCATTCATATACATGGCACAACTGTGATAATATAAATGGCTTACAGTGCAAAAAAATGCTTGACTAAAGATGGGAACAGCAATAATGTCAAACCTCAAACGACATCACTAAATATATATTTTTCTTTTCCATTGAATTACCAGCAAAATAAGCTCGAAGATCAAAATACTGTATATTTCCAGCAGTGCTTGTGATGCAGTGAAAGTCTGTTGTGCAAATGATGGTGCAGTGCTCACCCTCCGACAGCGAGTACAGATAGATAAGAGCATTAATGGCTTTGAATGCAGCAGGACAGGTTCTGTCTTTTGTCTCTCACATTGCTAAATATACCAGACTAGCTACTATGTTGACTCCTGTGGTGTCCTTAGCTACTCGCATTGTGCGTTTTCTCCGCCTGACTGTTGAACGACTCCTGCTGTGTGGGAGTGTAGGAAAAGACGTGATGACAGCACTAGATATGTGTTCTGACTGCAGGGCTTGGTCATTCTGAGCTTTGTTTGCATTCCTTCTTTTGTTGAACTTCTGTTGAGCTGTGTTTTCCTTCTTAAGTCCTTTTTTGTATGCAACCTGATAAAAAGCTAATTCAATAAATTCAATTTAACTCCACATTCAAAGGTTCAAGAAAAGAAGCTCAGCCTCTCTCTGTGCTGTAATCTGATCCGCAGCCTTTGCTTCAGTCCATTTTGGACTGAGTCGTTGCCGTTGTGAGGAAATATGAACGTTAAAAAACATTTAATTCATTTTGCAACTTTGTCCCTGAAGGGAAAGATTTCACATCCATGTTTGACCTCTTGCTTTTACCTCTTTTTTCCAGAGCAGCTGCTTTGTCAGGCTGTGAGAACAGCATCAATACCACTCTTTAAATTAACATTGTAGGGATATAAATTCATTTAAAACTCAGGGGTGCACATGTGCGTTAGCGTAGTACAGTACACTTCAGTACCAGTAATTTCAGTGGCTGTTGTAAATGTGACATTTCTGTACCATGAGTGAAGATATGTGCATAGTGAGTAAAACATGAGAAAATATGTGTGAAAAATCTATTTGGTTTCTACTAATAATGTTGAGCTAATCTCACAAGACCACTCTACTTGAGTTCTTGTCTTTGTATAATCCAAGCTATCACTATATTATCCTTGAAGGTGATGGCATTGATGAGGAAGTTTTTTGTCTTGTCTGAATTTTATAGATGAATTAACACAACTATGCAGCTAAATCAGACTAATTAGTTTGACCTAAAATGCAAGAAAAAGTTAATTTCACGTGCCATTTTTAAGTTGGAACATCTTGACAAAAGTAAGATTGATAACTAGTTTAGGTTTAAGACCAATTTTCAAACTTTTTTGAGTCAATCGTTTTTTTTAAGTAAGATCGACTTTTCAAATTTTACATTGTGTCGCGAGTATTGGTAATTGGGTAATCCTGTTTAAAAAAAATGTTTCACATTATCTTGCCAGACCTGCCTGAAAGTTTGCCGTTGGCCCTTTGTTTTTATGTCATGACTGAGGCAATAGCTGATAGAAAGTCCTCCTACACGCTGTACTGTTACCTGGAAGACCAGTTTCTACATGTGGAAATCTGAGGAGAACTGTCACGCACATGCTCTCAAACACACACACATATGCATGCACCCTCTCTTTTACACAATTATGCAGGCACAATCCACATTGCATAAAACCTGAGTAATCATCTGTCACGTTTCATCACATCAGGTTCTGTGCCCACACATTAACAGACACAAACATGTTGATTCAGTGCGACATGGACAATCTCAGGAGAGAAGTTACAGTACCAATTGTTTCACCGTCGGTTCTAACATCATGAACGCTCCTTGGTTTCACTGGCTGCAGAAGCTTGTCAGAGCATGAATTTCCTGAGCTCAGTTTTTCTTAAAGCCTCTCGAGTGTTGTTTGATTTCTTGAAGTGGTCTGAGGACTTGCGCTCTGTCACCACTCTCACTTTATCTCCCTCTGTCTTCATCTCCAGAGCGCTCTCTCTCTCTCCCGCTCGATTTCTGTCTCTAAATGAGTTGATGCCAACCTGGAAGCAGTTGACTCCAACACTGTGTCTGTTTTAGGTTCGGATTGGGTGGCAACCAGCCAACAGATGAAAAAAGTAGCCAGGTTTCTTTGGTTATTAATAGTCAGCATTTTCCCCCTTAGCAGCTTCCAAGGCATTGGAAGCTATACACACACACACACACACACACACACACACACACACACACACACACACACACACACACACACACACACACACACACACACACACACACACACTTTCTCTCTCCTGTTCTGAAACAATGCCACACTGGATCTGAATTTTAAGTGGATCCGCAAACAAGTAAAAAGGAAACAATAAGCAGTTGAGAACGGAGGATGTTTGCTCCACAGGGATGTTTTGCAGAGTAACGTGGAGCCATTTTTATACCTGGTGTGACGGTGCCATCTGAGTTATTTTAGTTTTGTCCTGTTGCAATATTCATCGCATTCTTTGTTGCATTTTTTTTTCCAAATTAAGCACTGGAGGTTGATTAGAGGAGGCTTATTTTGAGGTTCAGTGTTGGTTACAAAAGGTTATTTGGCAGGCCATGTAGCACAGTGAACCTTTTACTCTATTAATTATTTATAAACTGTTGCTACTTTTTCCTTTTCCTTTTCATAGTTTCTCCAATTTAAATCAGGGTCAGGATTCCAGCACAACTTCCTCCCTCGTAAAAAAGAAACGCGTGGGAAAACTCCAGCAGTGATATATAGAATGACTTGTGTACCAACTATTTCCTTCCGAAGAAGTATTCACCAGTCAAATGTTCCATGAAAAGTTTTTTCAATGGTAGTAGTTTAATGGATACTATCAAATCCCAAACCTGATGTAGTGAATTACAACACATCATTGTAATTCATTTTGACCAATCATGCTGATATAAATGCTAGATGTAATGTGTATGACAATTAAAAATCAGAAACATCTGTTTTTTGGAATTGAAAACAGACTTTTTTGACCCATATTATTTCTGTCTTCACTCAGAACGACTAGCAGTATTGAGTATTACTTGAATTCTTGGTTTGCGTTCTTCTTTTTTTTTTTGAGAATTATTGACAATAATAAAGAAAAGATGATATCCCCAGCCTTATCCTCAGAAATTATACATTCATTTCAATATTACATACCCTTATTTGAAAGAACAATGACTTTTTTCTGGCCCCAGTTTCTTAAAAATATTCTGTGTTTACACTTTAAAACAGCTCTGGTTACTTATTATGTTTAAAAAAGCCAAAACAAATGAACAATATACTCTACCCCAAAAAACCCTTATACAAATGTGCCCTTGATTGTAAAGTATTGCATGTGGTTTGCTCTCATGTGGACTGAAGTAACCTCCGATAACTGGACTTTGACCTTCTCAGCTGACTTCTCTCCTCCAATGTCCAACCATCTGAGTACGGTATTGGATAGACTGAAGAGCTTTCATTAATCTTTATCAACACAGAGGAATATCTAGAGGGGGATGTGGAATAGAATTTAAGGCTCATTTTCCACATGCTATTCATGTTTTTCTTTCTAAAGCAGAGTTTATTATAAGACCACATCAGTGATATATTGGTGAATATTGGTGTATCTCATGAAAAGACAAACAAATAATGAGTTGATGCTTTGATCAAGTATTGTCTGTAATATTAAAATTGCTTATTCTTTTTGGAGTTCACAAAATCAGTGCCCTGCCTACTCCTGTTACCATTGAAATTTACTCGAACAGCAAATCCACAGCTAAAAATAGTCCCCAACACATGAAATATTTACACCTGGAATTTTTTTCAGCATAGACATGTGTGGCCTGTTTTTCAGGATTCACATCGTATGAAATTACTGGCAGAGACGGATAAAGCAATTTAGGATTTGGTCTTTAAATGTGATTTATTGTCAGAAAAATTGATATAATTGGCAGCTGTATGCAGTTGACCAAATATTAAACTAATTTGAAAAGGCGCAGTGTTAACAGAAGTTTTCATTTTTCACCTGGTACCAAACACATTTCGCTCTCAGAACATACAGGACGTTCCAGTCCCAACGTCAGATTCCTGCATCCTTGGCCTCAGACAGACGGAGGCTCAAACTGTCTTGCTTTCTGTGTCCTTTGGTTGGGTAATCACACAGCGAGCCACCCAAACAGCAACAGAGGGAGATGGTGTTTTGAGCTGAAAAGACGTTCTTTAGTTCGCCTTGTACTCCCTGTGACACAATCTGCCTCCCTGTTTACCAGATAACAGACAAACTGCCAGAACAAGCCAAAAGACCGGGGGAACTCATCACAGGGAGTGTATGGGAGTGTGTGTGTGCACGCACATTGCTTATGTATTAGATATTTAATTATACCATTAATAAAACTATGTTCACTGAAGCAAGTGGGCTCGTGTATGTTAATTTTCTTCGTCATCTCTTTCATTTCCTTGTTTCTCTTCTCTTATTTAGCTCATCCTCCCTTTCCCTCTCTGTCTGCTCAACTTTTTCCTCTTCCTCCCCTCCTGCCCTCTCCCTCCTTCTTCTCGGCTTGTTTTCTTTTTTAACAAGGCCACACAGAGTCAACATAGGATATTGCATCAGCTAACTCTTCACTGTCTCATCTCTCTCATCCGCAGTCGACATGGTGGACACCCAGCAGCTCCTGGCCTGGCCTGTGGGTTTCAGTTTGAGTGCCGTGGACCTCTCGGAGCTGGACGACAGCTCCCACTCTCTCGACATGAAGCACTTGTCCACGTTGGACTACACCTCCATCTCCTCCACCTCCGTCCATTCCTCTCTGTCTCCCCCACTTATGTCCTCCATCGCTTCCGTCGGCGTGGCCTATGACCCCAGTCCGCCGCAGAGCGAGGAACACCTGACGAACATGGATTACACCAACATGCACAGCTACAGGACAGAGCTGAACATGCACAGTAAGTCTGCTTTGTGGTTTTAAGTTAGTTCCTCTGTTTTTTAGCAGAAAATAAGTATAGCCTGAATCATATGCAACTTATTTTATTAGTTCAAGTCCTTGCAGAAGAAAGGGTCATGTGAATATTCAGGTTTAACACATTGAGAGGAGAGTTTGTGAAGATATTCTTTTATGCATGTGCTGAAATGATCAGCTAGAAATGACAGGACACACATTCAGAGAAACAAGAAGTGTTAAACTTAAACTGAGCAATAAATCTAAATCTGGATCTAAGAGGTGAGGGTAAAGTTATATGTTTTTGTCTTTCTTCCTTCGGTGTTTGCTCCCTGCCTGATTATATTTCTTGTCTCAGATTCAATCAAGCTGGAGCCAGAGTCACCACCTCAGTACTCAGACAGTCCAGTGTTTTCCAAGCTCCAGGACGACACGTCGGCAGCATCGCTAAATATCGAGTGTCGCGTGTGCGGTGACAAAGCCTCAGGGTTTCACTATGGCGTCCATGCCTGTGAGGGCTGTAAGGTAGGACTGAAAGATAGCATGAACGGAGATGAAAGTAAAATGCAGTGTTTCGGTTACAGGATTACATTAAACTCAGACCGCAACTAATAATCATTTCGCAATCAATCTAAAGATAAAGCTTTCTTGATTTATTTTATTTCCACTGATTACTCAAGGAATAATTCATGGATCTTAATGAAAAAAATCCAGCATATTCACAGGACCATGTATATGAAATGCATGAAATATGATGCATATTAATTGAATTTAAGGGGGCATTTGGGTACTGACTGTGTTTTAATTGTAGGATTGTCAATAATTTAATTCTTTGTGAAAATGAGTGGGCACATTTCAGCCAGTGCTCTGCTGTCAGCTGGTTTGAAGTCAGAATCTTTTATGTGAAGAAATGTTTTCTCTTGTTGACTGGAAGTTTCCAATAATTGTATACTCACCTATTGTGACTTACATAACAAAGCAGAGTAGTAGTTAAAAATACATTGTTGCTCTCAAAAGTGACACTCTAGATAATTTACAGTCACCACCTTAGAGTCATGTCAGGAAATAGTGCAGGGTGGGTGTGAAGCTATTTCTGCAGCAAAGTCTTTCTCTGCCAGCCTTCGCTCTTCTGTCACCACATGTTACTCTCAGGTGAAACGTGTTGGTGGAATGAAAAACCCGATAAAGCATGGAGAGAATTCTTCTTTTATGTCTGTCACCTCAACCACAGGCCCAATACATTTTCCACCCTGCGAGGGCTAAACTACAGACATACAGTCCTTTAGACTAGACATTCTCTGTTCTATAGAATATAATTCACTAATAGAGTGTGGGGGATGGGGTTTTCACACATTTCAGACAATGAGACAGGCCTTTAGAAACGGCAGCAGTACTGCATATGAGTTTTTCATTTTGATTTCAAGAAACTGTCTTTCTGTCACCTTCAGCAGGTTTCCTCTCGCTGCTTTAGAATGCTCAGCTTTTCTTTCAGACAACAATGTAATATGTGTTGTAAAGGCTTTACATTGTGATACTGTTGCACTAGACTGCAGTAAATTGCAAGGTATTTTTAATAATTTGTTAAACTTACTTAAACATTTGAGCCAAAACAAATGAAATTGAGAAATCATCCAACTAGAGTGGCACCCAGTAGAGCCCACAGCTCAGACAAGGGCCTCACAATGTCAATCTCACAATGCTATAGAAAATAAAATGTCCATGACAAAAACAAGCTTATGCCCTGACGAAACCAGATTTCAATCCACTAGATCCGGATTGTTATTTAGATGTGCACTACATTTTACACACTCAGTTCCCTAAATGTTCCTGATTTTCCATTAATGATTCCCAGGGAAATCTGTGAAAATCTCACAATGTCAAAGAAAGTGAAAAAACCCTGGGACCATCTCTTTGTCAGGATCTTTGCCAAAAAAACCCACCAACAAACACACAAACAGACTTGCTAGAGGTAGGAATGACCTACAAATTAATGCAGATTAATACAAAGCAACCACAGCCTTGACCATCACCATAGAGTGAAATATGTCAGAGCTGTTGTGTTCGATCTATTACAGAGTACAAAGGTTTGTGTTTTTCTGTCCACTTCTCCATTACCTCCAGAGGCTGAATGAAGGTGAGGTACAGTCAGTCATTGTTCTGCTCAGGTCTCAGGGGACACTCACCAGAGGAGGGGGTCAGCCAAACAGGCAAACACTTAATTGTTTCTAAACAGAAAGCATTCTTTATTGAGGCGGAGTCTTAACCCCCTTTCACTTCCTCCTTCCTAAAATAACCTACAATTTAAAAAAAAAAAAAAAAAAGAACATCTGTGGATTGTAGGAATTCAGATGCCAAACACACCGGCCTCCAGCCACCTGTGGATTTTTATATAAAGCTTAAAAAAAGTTCTCCTGGTTTCCCTTTTCTATTCCATTCAGTTATTTCTATTAGCTTTCTTAGTCAGCCCAGTCAAACACAGCCATTAACAAACATGTGACTGTGTGTATAGTGTGTTTAGGAGTTTGACCATGACTGTGGAGTTAATAGCTGAGATAAGTGTGAGTCTTATGACTACTTTGGTCCTAAGGTTAAAAACATCAAAGCAGAAATCCACCCTAAAATACAACCTACCTGTGGTCAGTGTGGCTGACTTCATCACAGATTAGAGAGAACCTGGAATCTAATCTGCATCAGTCAACAGAAACTTTGTGCTGCTTCACAAAACATAACTTTAAGATGAAAACTGAATTACAACATTTCAAAACAAAGTGGTTGTTATACCTTGTTAGGGAAAATTGAGTTGCAATTTTGTCGTGTCCCATCTTTTTCTTTATTGTGGCCCTTATATTCTAGCTACCCTCACCGAGGAGGTTATGTTTTTCACCGCTGCCTGTTCAATGTTTTATTTGTTTGTAATCAAGTTTACACAAAAACTACTGAACTGATTTCCGTGGGTGAGTGAAATACATAAAATTTTGGTGTGGATCTGGATCATGGTGTGGATCCAGGAATTGTTTTTCACTCTCTTTAACATTGTGAGATTTTTCAACATTTAAACCATTTTAGTGCATCTTGTTTGAATTTAAGACTGTTGGGCTTTGACGGAGGAATGTGCTCTACTGTGTGCTCTCTAGTTGCTGGAGTGTTTTTTGTGTTAATGAGACACAGAGAATGATCTGACAATACATTTTGTCTTTTTTAGATTTTCTTTCTTTACTCAAAATCTGGTCATACTTTTTTATGTCTTATTTTCCTGTCAACACAAACATCAACCGAACTAAAAAAATATTAAAGTGAAAATAACTAAATGCATATTTCATGTAGTTTTATGACACAAATATCTCCCTAGTTCTGAGAAAAAGAGCAGAGTTACTGGAGTAGAGTAAATGTAAAAAAGACAGATGGCTGCAGTGATAATACCCGTTAGTGATGGTGTTGTTTTCTTTCTCACAGGGTTTCTTCAGACGCACTATCAGGTTAAAGTTGGTGTACGATCACTGTGATCTTCACTGTCGCATCCACAAGAAGTCCCGCAACAAATGCCAATACTGTCGCTTCCAGAAGTGCCTTAATGTCGGCATGTCACACAACGGTAAGATGGAGATACTGTCACTCTACAATCAAACATTGCTACACTACAATCAAACATTGCTATCACTGCATGTATCTACTGCATGATTAAGTTTCCATGGTTCACACTGAAGACATAAGGGGGTTTCACTGTTTGTCAAACGGGACTGAAGCCACGCACCCATCCGCTCTTACACTCACTATAAATAAACAGATGTACTTTCTTTGAAATTGTGGCCCAGGAAACGCCTCCTGTTAGAGCAGCTCCTCTGCCTCTGATGTCCTTTGAGAACACAGACACATCTTCACGCCACTGCTGCCACTGGTTCTGAGGTGTGGCGGTGAAGTGTACACCTTCCGCTTCTCCTGTGGTCACTGGCCTCAATCGAAAGCCTTTTAGTTCCCATCACACATGCAAAAAAAAGTTATACCTGCAACACCAACCGCACAACTGAAATACACAATCTTTACATTGCAAACAACAAATGGCATTAACTGTTTTGATGCGCTGGCATTTTCACTGTGTACCTGCATCACAAATCAAATGTGTGGGTTTCCATAGGGCTCATTATTATTTTGTACAGAATACTTCAGTGAGTGTTCATAAATATGTGAACAGCTGACACCACAAATTAAAGTGTTTCATTCTCCACCTTAACAACATGAAAACATAAGCTGGTGTAGGTAATACAAAGGGAGTGTACATGACAGAATTTTGTTGCTGATAGTTCTGAAGAGACATTGACATTTATTTGCAGAAGAATGAATGTTTAAATGAATATGACATTCTTATAATTTTTCATCACTGGTCCAAATATTTTATAATATATAAAAATACAGTAAGATTAAAATCAAATGTTTTGCTTCAGACACAATAAACACAATAAAGAAATCAAATTAAATGAGCAAATCCATATTTAGGAGAACCCGCACAGCCATGCTACACTCACAGAGGCTTTGAAATGCCGTTGGGGATATGCTGCTGAAACATCACTAGCTTAGCTCAGCTTTAGATCTCTAATCCATGTCGCATAACAGGTTTTTGTCAAAGAAAAACAAAAAATAGCAATCCACATTTGCCATGTGCCACACATCCCTGATATGAAGCAAGTGGAGTTACCTTCTGAAATATCAGGTAAAAGCAATCAGACAGTACGTCACAAGCTCCACATCATACACAAGTAGAGACATAGTGTATGATTCTCTCGCCAAAGGAACACCTTCATCCTCACCCATTTCTGTAGAACAGTTTTCCTTCACCTGGCACATCTGTATGTTCCACCTCCCAGCATGTTTCTCATGACTGCGTGGGAGTGCACAGGTTGTTCTTGACTGACATCTTTCAGACTCTCCTTTTGGTTTTGTTTCATCTGTTAGGTAAATTATAGCGTTCACTCTTAGATGAGCTTTAAAAATTCCAGTGTCATTAATCTGGTCCAATTAGAAAGCCTCACAGTGTTTGTTGGCAGACTGTGCAAATTTGCTGGGTGATGAATTAAACTTTGAAACTGTTTGACGGCTAACAAATTAAAGGAAAGCCCAACAGGAAGTTCTTGATTTAGGTAATGGGACACCAGGAGCCACCATGATGGCATCAGTGTGCCTTGGTATATATTCTACAAGTCTCCTGACTCTACTGAAGGGAAAGGACCCAACTCTTTTAAAAACATTATCCCTCATTTACTGTTTTGATGATGGTCTAAAATCTCCCATTGAAGCTCCGTTGGGTTGAGATCTGGTGACTGCAAAGGCCATAGAATACAAAACATTTTCATGGTCTTCAACCATTCAATTACTCCTTGTGTCCTGATCCTCCATTCATTTCTCCATTTTTCCTTTAATTTGTCACTTTCCTGTTCAAGTCAATACGAGAAAACATCCTCAGAGATGATTGTGTGTGTGTCTGTACCTGAACACTTTGTTCATAAAAGACTGTCTGATAAACATATTCGCGTGCAAAGACAAGAAGCTGACAGGACAGGAAACAACGTGGACAGGGTTATACATTATACAACTCTTTATCAAACGCTTTATTGTCATTACCATCTACCATTGTGTGTGTGTGTGTGTGTGTGTGTGTGTGTGTGTGTGTGTGTGTGTGTGTGTGTGTGTGTGCGTGCGTGCGTGCGTGCGTGCGTGTGTGCGTGCGTGTGTGCGTGTGCCTGCACTTACTGCAGCTGAGCACCAACCCCACACTCTTCTCTCTGCTGCTGTGTTTAACCCTAGAGTTACATAAACAATCAAAAGTTTCTGAATGAGAGGTCATTCCCACTTTCTCTGCCAAATCAGCTGGCTGGACATTTGACGGCCTTGTGATTTGAAGTCCAGCGGCAAATTCCTTTCACCCACAGTAACTGCAGAGGGAACCATTCAGAACACCAGTGTGGGTACTTTGGGCATTTAAACCTGTACCCATATCAACATCTACCTATGTTGTTTGTTCTGTGGAGAGCAACTGACATTTTAGAGTCACAACTGATCCACCAGAAATTTGACAGATTCTAGGTGTTGGCCCAAACTTCAGTGTAACTGAGGTTTGTTTATAATGACCTTTAAGACTCTCACTGGGGAGCTGTTTTTCAGCTTAAGCAAGTATTACAAGAAACGCAATTTATACTCTTACATATGTCTTAAATATTTTCAAACATGGTTGAGTTTAACTTGAATGTGAGCCCTGGTGATTTGAGGCTGAACAGCACAGTTATAGCTTCTCCTATGAATAGTTTAGTTTTCCTGTTCTTTTTTTTCCTTTCCTGTTCTTCCCCTCGTCTCTCTCCTCTGATATTCCTCGAGGTTCAGGCGGCACTTTGAAAATCTGCTCTGAATCAGTTTTTACTTTACCAATGATTGACATTTTAGGAGTGCATAGACCTCAACTGATTTCTCCAACCTGCTGTGTCACCACTGCTGGCTCATTTCCCAGGTGGTGATATAGGCCAGTTTAGCCTGTATTCATTTGCTTAAGGTGTGTGTTCATCACACAGTCAGCATTACACAACCTCACACGCGTGCACACACACAGACTTGAATGGAGGAATTAATGACTTCCACTCACAGAAAAAAAGGGGGTTTAACCTTTTCACAACTTCACAGCATCAATTTCATTTCAAGTAAATCACAAAGAGCATTTTCACAAAACTCTGATCTGAAGATTACTGCATCTTTATTTATAACATTTGAAATCACTTATTATAATAAGAAAAATTAGCTATCATTATATAGGAAAGGTAAGTATTTACCTATTTTTATGATCAACATGAATGAAAATATAATAGTAAGTAACCCATCTAAAATGTATTTTATATATATATATATATATATATATATAGTGAATCTAAAATAGATCCTTCAAAATGTGGCTAATCATAGACAGAAAAAAGTTGAAGGCTCATTGGTATTTATTCAAACGCAGTGTATATTATCAGTGGGCGAAGGTGGAAAGAGGAGGAGACTTTGTTTTAAACTGTATGCGAGAGTTTCTCAGGTGTTGAGGTTTTCAATGATCCATAATAACATTGTCATTAGGGTAAACCACATTTTGTAATCGCTTCATCTGACACACCTCATAAAATCCCACGACGAATGTGTTGATGTTGTGTGTGAGTCATTTAAGAGAGAAATGAGCTCTGCTGTGTTACGAGGAGAGTACAGTCTTTTAAAATTACGAAATCTTTCCTAACACATGTCTGGGAATCTTTCCATTTCAAGATCTCCTGTATCTGAATTTCAAAATTCATTTTAATGTGCTGTTGAAAGTTGAAAGTTACTAAACACTGGTATTATGAAAAGATAAGTTAAGAGAAAGAGTCCCAAGAGTCTTTTTAAGCAACAGCAAGATAAATACTTTGTCCATCTGAAATAAATTGCTCCACACTATAAAGTCATTCATTTTTAGAGCCCAACTGATTTTTGGGTGACGCTAATACCAATACTAATTCCGATATATCTTCCAATATAAAGCTTTTATAAGAGATTTTTTTAAAAAGATTTTGGTAATGATTTCTAATTCATTATTCATAAGTCTTTATAAATCCCTTAAAGATACAGTGTGTAGAATTGAGTGAAATCTAGTGGTTAAATTTCATGTTGCAGCTGAACACTTCTCACCTCACCCTCCCCTTCCAAACATGAAAGAGAACCTGTGGTAGCTTCAGTTTTCATAAAAACTCAAAAGGTGTTTAGTTTGTCCAGTCTGGACTACTGCAAAAAAAGATGGCGGCTTCCGTAGAGAAGACCCCCTCGAAGTAAATATAAAGAATTTAAATATAAAGGGCCTTTTCTAGGGTAAAGAAAAAACAACAATTCATACAATTTAGATGAAACTAACTAGTGAAAACATCATGACTATTATTCTAAATTAAATTTCTGCCAATAGATCCCTTTCACCTAAATCTTGCACACTGAACCTTTAAAAACAAAGAAGTGCAATTGAGGCTTTATATTTTACAGTGTAATAATAAACTTAATTACTGCAAAATAAACGTTTGGGAAAACAAACACCGATATGGATAAGTCTGTGAAAGGCTCATATCGGCCGATCAGCCAACCACCCTGGACTCCATTCATGCTTGCAGGTATAATTAGTTTGCTTTAGGCAGTAGGTCATTTCTTTAAATATTAGATAATCAACCTGATTCATTGATCGCTGTCCAAATAATAAAAGATCTGATAAAGACATTTAACAACCATAGCTGTAATTGCAAACAGCCAGAAAGCTCTGCAATAGAACTAGAATAGTAAAAATCTGCAATAATTTCACTCACACAATATTCAAGTTCTGTTATGTTAATCGTTACTGAAATAGTATATTAATTGGTTTAACAACGCAATTATACAAGGCTAACGTTAAGGCGCATACTGCAAAGTGTAAAGTGGTGGTACATTTTGACACTGGCTTGATGTGTTCCTGCAGGATTTGGATTTGAATGCAACATTGTAAATTGGTGTTAGTGTTCCCTGCTGTTTTGAAGGCTTCTGAAGATGAGTGTTAACAGATCAGATACTGATACTGATACATACATCTCAATTCATGATGAAAAGGGTGGATCAGTAAATTTGGATTTCCAAATAAAACACTTATTTGACTCAGTTATAAAAAACAATTGACATTGACAGTTTGCATTTGCGTTCAGTAACCTCTAGAATCAGTTTCTTGAATCTACAGTGTGATTATTCTTGCTGAACAATCTGCCTGCTCCTATATCTTCCTCGCCTGGCAGCCTCTGTCTTTGTTTATCTGTTTGTGTTCTGTAATGTGTTTTTCTGTTGCTCTTTCCCAGCTATTCGTTTTGGCCGAATGCCTCAGGCAGAGAAGGAGAAACTTCTGGCTGAGTTCTCGTCTGACATGGAGCACATGCACCCGGAGGCAGCAGATCTGAGGGCCTTGGCCCGCCATCTGTACGAGGCCTATCTGAAATACTTCCCCCTCACCAAGGCCAAGGCTAGAGCCATCCTCTCTGGGAAGACCGGAGACAACGCAGTAAGCAGCACTGCCTTCTACTTTACTTTTATTTTTACCTCTACTTACTTAATTACTGTGTGGTGAAGGAAACATTAAACATTTAGTTCATAATTGCAATTACATACAACATTTATCTATTCACAGGACATTGTATTTCATATTTAAGCTGATCATTTCAGGTGTAATTTCAATTTTAGTGGCCATGAGCTCACTTCCCCTGTTATCTGGTTTGCCGTAACATAAGGTGAAGGTATGAACTTAAAATAGCTCGCATACCATGGATGCTGCATTCCTTTAAATTAGATTCCAGGTCATCAACATTTACCGGATCTGAACTGCTGGATCAGTTTCATCTCATTTATTACCTGAAGTTTGGTTAATTTAACAGTGAACAATTAATCGATCTGCAGTGGCCAGTTGTTTGAACTCTTCAATGATTCGATTAGAGGGGCTCGCCGAAACAAAGATAGTTTCCTAAATATCTAGACAAATCTGTGACAATCACAGCCAATCAGAGTGCAGGCTCTTCATTTAGAGACCAACTTTAGCAGCAGTATCATAAGTTTGTTTTTCCTTTTCTTTTGCTTCTCTCTCTGATAAGGCTCAAGTTCAAGGCTGCTCTGGATCTCTTTGGTCTGCCTGTTATGACTGGTCATCAGAGTGATAGCAGACGAACGACACTGAATCGTGTGTTTGCATAAGGGAGTCCTCTATTATATAGTGAACCACAGAATATTTACATGTTTTTTTAACATGCAGGCCTTGATGTGAGCTGAGTCCACCTGCACTCCATACACACACATCAGAGGTGAAGGAAGAACAAGGGTTGTAGCGTTACCCTTGTTAATTGCAGTTGTTTGCTAAATTGACTTGTATTTTATGTGTGTATTTTAAAAAGCAAAACGAACTTTTTATTGGTGTTAGGTTATTTGGAGACTGTAAATCGAATGTGTGAATTGTCTATGTCTGTTGGCCCTGTGATGGGCTAGGGACATGTCCAAGGTGAACCCTGCCTCTCACCCAACGTGAGCTGGGATTGGCTCTAACCCCCATGACTCTGAAAGGATAAAGCAATATAGATTACCTTTTCCATTAAATCTTATGAGGCATGACACAAAGAAGAACCCATGTAATTTTGGAGTGCATGAGGATAATCGTGTAGATCCAGGAAGAAGGACGTGTCATTATTCATGTTACCACTCTGAAAAGGGAAGATTTAAGTATATGAATGGTACTATTCATCCTTCAGGCCACTGCATGTCTTTTACCAAACAGCAAAACTTAGACTTTAACGCAGTTAAGCTTCATTTACCTGGAAATTGTGTTTTTGTCTCTGACTGCACATGAGATGTATTTACTTTGCCCCATGTTAGATGTGAAGTGTTTGCTTTTGCAATTGATGAATGAGCCATGACCCATGTGCATAGACAGTGTATGTGATTACACCTGTAGCTCACCCGAGGACATGGGCGTTGCTTCTTTTTTTTCTGCCCTCCAAACATGGCCTGTCTTAGTCCCACAAACTAACCCTTCCTTCTTCCATTTTCTTTCCTCTCTACCTCCAGCCTTTTGTCATCCATGACATGAAGTCTCTAATGGAAGGAGAGCAGTTCATTAATTGCAGGCAGATGCCCTTCCAGGAGCAGCAGCAGACCTCTGTCCTTACAGCCGCACACGGAGGTTTGTAGTAGTGTGTGCATCATTTTGTTTTTTATCAGTTTTCTATTTATCGAGAAATATAACCAGATAATCAAATAGAATTGCCATTTTGATTACATCATCATTCACTGTATGAATATCTGAAAAAATTGTGATGATGGGGATGATTTGAAGATCTGAAAAGAAAGCGTAAAAGACATGTTAATATGCATCAGAAGGATTAAAGACTTATTTTAAGTGTAAAAAGCACTGTATTGCATAGTGCAATGCTCTATTTTGCTTATAAGATAATTTGATGTAGTCAATAGGTAGTCGCGAGAAATAATGTATTTTTGCCATATTTGTATCAAAAGATAAAGATATATACATTCATCTTAATATAATATCTTTCGTGTAGTTCAACCACCTCCAGGGAAAGTGGGGGCTGCAAATCTCTGGCACCATTACTTTGGTTAAAAAAGTCTGAATCGTTGTTTTACTACATTTCTCAAATTGATCTTGTTTCTTTCCAAACTCTGCAGCTAAACAACCTCATCAGAGAGACAAACTTATTTTTATTCAAATTACAGGCCTCACAGAAGTTCACATGGGGTCAGATTATGGCGTGTGGGGAATGACGAGCATCAGCGGACAGGAACCACAGAACGCTGTGGAGCTACGTTTCTTCCAAAGCTGTCAGTCACGCTCAGCTGAAGCAGTGAGGGAAGTGACAGAGTTCGCCAAGAGTATCCCAGGATTCACTGATCTGGATCTAAATGATCAGGTGAGATACAAAGGTTTCTCTTCACTGAGCAGAGGAACCATTAAAACCAGTCGAGGATCATCCACTGAGGATCTTATGAATATCACCTTAACCCTTTCCCCTGTCCCCAGGTAACTTTGCTGAAGTATGGTGTGATAGAGGTCTTGATTATCATGATGTCACCTCTGATGAACAAAGACGGGACCCTGATCTCCTACGGACAGATCTTCATGACGCGGGAGTTCCTCAAGAGTCTCAGGAAACCTTTCTGTCAGATGATGGAACCAAAGTTTGAGTTCTCCGTTAAGTTCAACACGCTCGAGCTGGACGACAGCGACATGGCGCTGTTTCTGGCTGTCATTATCCTCAGCGGGGGTGGGTGACTCTTTTTGCTCTGTTTTTTGTTTTTCTGTTACAGATGAAATTACCTTAGAAACAGCATTTATGGTTTTTCTGTCAGTTCTAGTACAAATATAACAAACTAGATTAACGTTAGGGAACACGCTAGTGATGTTTAGTCTTTACTTTATGTTGCTTCATGGTCAGGTGTAAACATAGACCGTAGGTAAAGATGGACGACATGACTATTCCCCAAAAGTGAAGCCGAACTGTCTCGATCTCCCCCTGGTGGCTGGCTGCTGTGCAGATCATAAGCCTCACCTCCTCCATGTTAGCAAATGGGACCACAAAATGCACCACAAATATATTTTTCTCAATGAGGGTTTCAGTCATTTGAAGTAGTTCTTATCATACTGGTGTATGTTCATTTTTTATTTTTTTCTACTGAGTTTGGTTTTAGTTATTTTATGTTGTAAAAATGGAATAAAATGATTAACAGCTGAGCGTGTGTATCAGTGGCACCTAAATATTGTGGCTCCATCCCCTGATCACTTCCGTTCAGACTGGCTCCAAATGCGCAAGATGGCCGTGTTCGTATCCAGGATATTTCAGCTTCATTTATGCGCAATAGAAGGGAGTGGAGACAATTCATCCATAAAGTCTATGGTTGAAATATTGGGATGGCATAAAGGCTTGTTCTCAAATCTCTTGACAAGAAAGAAGAAAACAATATTTCTTTGATTTTTGCTTTGTTAAAGTGCAGAGAGATCGAAATGTAGCCTGTAATATTTTTAATGTAGTTACAACAAAAATATTTCCTAGGCCAAAACGTCAAATCAGATCAAGTATTTTCACTCTGATTGTAAAGTGCTATAAGGTGGAGGCTGCTAACGATTTAAGTTATCAACCCCTTGTATCATACAAAATATCTCTGGTCAGCCTTGACCTATTTATCCGTTTCCAGGGAGGCATGGGGTTATGGAACAAATGAAGTCTCACCAATTTAAACAGCAACTGCACCATGTAAGAACAAAATACAGCAAAAAGCAGGGATTTGGAGACAATACTTTGTATTGATCTTCCACAGGCAAACAAATTATTGACTGACATTGAACAGACACTTATCTTCATGTGCTATTTTTGACGATTTATATTAAAAAGAAAGTATTTGGAGTTGGAGGCATGAAAGTTTTTGCTGTAGAATAGTCAAATGACAATGATAAAATTCTGGCCTTGAACCTGTTCAGTGTTAAATTATGACATTTAAGTCAATTATTAACTTAAATGGTGAAGATTATAGCTTGAAATAAAGATAACAGGGTTTGTAAATAGCAATAATTCAAGGGTAGGCCTGATCATCTTCACTATTCAAAGAAATGTTGACCTAATAGCTGCTAAATGTTTAGTTACGTGCACCCGTCATAAATCTGCACATGTAGACCACCTTCCTTTGTTGTGTGTCCTTTCTACTTTTCTTCCTTTATGGATCCGTACATGTGTTTTTATTCCTTTCTTCACTGTGTCTCAATTTCTTTGTCACACACCCAGACCGCCCAGGCCTTCTGAATGTGAAACCCATCGAGCAGCTTCAGGAGACCGTGCTTCATTCGCTGGAGTTGCAGCTGAAGCTGAACCACCCAGACTCTCTGCAGCTGTTCGCCAAGCTGCTCCAGAAGATGACCGACCTGCGGCAGATCGTCACGGACCACGTGCACCTCATCCAGCTGCTGAAGAAGACCGAGGTGGACATGTGCTTACACCCGCTGCTGCAGGAGATCATGAAGGACTTGTATTAGAACTTAACTGAAGAAAAGGACAAAAAAGTGGGAAGAAAAACAAAAGAGAAATTTTTATTTTAAAACTCATGAGCTGAGATGGATGCTCTTTGTGTGTTAAAAACGACGGAGGCAGCCAGTCAGATGGACTGACGGAGTGAAATTGAGAAAGGGATGAGGAAAAACAGGGGAAGAGAAATCAAGGATAGAAAGACAGAGTGTGAATGTCAGATCTTGTCTAGACAGCAACATGTGAATAACTTGCGGCTCGCAGTCATTTAGCTGCTGCTGAGCCTGGATATTTCATTATGAGTAGGCTGCCAACTTAAATACAAAACTACCACCTATTGCACCGATCAGGATGAGGGTCGCTGAGTAACTGAGCGAGTGGGGACTTTCTTATTGGCAAGCTCAGGCACAGAATCATGAATGTTGGACGCAGCCTGCTGCCAGGGCCTTAAGAAGAAATGTATCACTGTGAATATTGTAAACCTTGCGTCACACAGTACAGTATCTGTCATTCATGTGCAGCTTACATGTTGCATTTTAACCATCATAGGCAGCAGCAGTGTGTACATGCTTCAGTACCTCTGATGCAGAAATGCATCTCACACACACACAAACAATGCACAGACATTTTCTATTGTCGCATCAGGGCGAATTTTATCTCTTTTTGATCAGCTCTATCCAAAGACAGATATCAGATTATTGCCTGTTTTATATTTTAATCTGAATTACCTGCAGAAACTGTGAGAAAGTGTTGAGGCCAACGAAGGGCACGTTGCCACGATGAGGTCCACTCTTGGAATATAAAAGAGTATACACCATATTGTGCCTTTAAAGGAGACTTATTATGCTTTTTCTGTTTTTCTTACAGTGCATTCAGTTAAAAAAGCCCGATCCCATGGTAAAGTGAGCCCCCCCCCACACAGGAAACACTGCTCCTAAAGCTTCCTGAAACACCAGTAATCAACAAGTAGTCTGATGATACTTCTCCGTCATTACCGTGCCTGTATTTAAAATCCATCTCAAGATGTTCCTCAAGAGCACAGAGAATGGCCTTCTCAGCTGCCGTAGTGGCAACTTTGCGTGTAAACTTTTTTAAGTAATAACCCAGATTAAAATTATGAGCAGAATATGCCTCCTTTAAGATTTGATGTTTGACTTTTTTGTGAAATGAAAGCCATATAAAAATTATTATATACATTATACATATAATGTATAATGTATATTCACTTGTATTATTTTCATACAATTGTGTGTCAAGCACAATTGGCTTTTCAGTCTTAGTTCTATTTTAAATTCTATAACTTGTTATTGTCTATACATTTTTACAATGAAATGATGTTGTATCTACACAAAGTGTCTTCTGTGTCTGACCAATCTGATGTCTTGTTTTTATTTTGTTGTGGGGGGGGGTCAGTGTGCAGACAAAGGGGTGGTTTAACACAACTGAGGGAAAAATTTGTTGTAAATAAAATATTTTCTAACTTTTTATTTGAAATCTCTTTCCTGCTTGAAGTGATATGGATGTACTTGCACATGTACCGTACAAACACATTTCCAAGTCAAGTCTTCTTCGAAAACGTACTAGTCACCCAAACTGCAGGAAATCTGTTTTATGGTCATTACATCAGCTGTCCTCTGTGTTTCTTACCAAACACACACATGCACTCAAACACCGTGTTGAAACGATTGCAACATCTGGAACTGGAAGAGCAAAGTCTGGATCCAGATTTGATCAGCGAGCAGTGAGGGGGACTTTTTTTTTTTTTTGTTTAATGTCTTTTTGATGCTTTTTCGAGGGAGCTTCACCTTTTGTCTTTTTTTTTAAATAGATCAATTTACAGAGAGACCTGGGAAAAAAACATATGATACAGGGAGAGGGACTCGTGTGCAACAGCAGGGTCAGAGTCCAAGTGAAATTCATGACATCACACTTAGACGCCGGGTCACCTCAACACACAGCACACGTTCATTTGCACACAGCTGTCCCAGCGTGTGGAACCAGCTCCCAGGTTGGTTTCAGGAGGGAGACACCCTCCACACATCCATCCTTCCATTCTCTGTACTGCTCATTCTTTCAAGCGTCACAGGCTTGAGCCATTCCCAGCTGGATGTAGTGAGGGGCGTGGTACACAGGTTCAACATACAGAGACAAACCATTCACTCTCATATTCACAGGTTAGAGTCTCCAATGAATCTAACCCCAGTCTGCATGTCTCTGGACTGTGGGAGGAGAGAGTTCACACAGACACGGGGAGAACATGCAAACTTCACAACACCACCCTGCTCTTTACATTTAAAGTTAAAACTCTCCTGTTTCTGAAAATGTATCATTACTGGGAGTAAGAATACTCTCGACTCTCTTTCCTTCTTCTCTCTCCCCTGCTTCCTCCTCTCTCCCCCATTTTTCATCTTTCAACCCCACCAATTAAGGCAGGAGGCCCAGGACACCAAGTGTTTGCTCACTGTGGGAAATGTTGGTTTTACGGTCTTATCTTAACTCTGTAAAGTACCTTAAGATAATGTGTGATATGGTGCTTTAAAAATTCAATAGAACTAAAGTGAATTGAAAGCATGACACATTTTTTTTTCTCCCTCAGGCCATGCTTTTTTTTTACATAGTTCATTTAAATCCACATTTGAGACCAAGCTATACTAATTGCAGGGGAAACTGAAATTAGATACTTCAGGTCTTCAGGATAAACTGGACCTAGAATCCACATTAACAACACTTAATGTGTATATAATGTACATTACATGTAGGATATTTTGTATGTAAATGTGCAGTGATTTAATCTAAAAAAAAAGTCAAGTAAAAAGAGTTGTGTTCTGATAATGTCTCTTTCAAGAAAGAAGTTCAGTTTTTTTCCCTCAGACATATTTTATGAACCACAGATTCTTTTTGTGGTTTGTCGTTCTGTCTGAAGCTTCAGCAAATAGTTGTTTTTGGTCATGAAACAGACACATTTTCTACTGCTGCATAACAAACACAATATTTTTGTATGGTTTTATATTATCTTATCTCTCAGTTCCACCCGATTCCACCATAGGTTACACTTTGCAAAACAATGTTCATTGTTAAAATAACATAAAACAGCAGATATGGATCATTCTTGGCATCAGAAATATATAAATAGCCTCCTTCTGTGAGGTTTGTGGTTTTTGAGTGATGGAATGATGGATAGATGGATAGATAGATAGAGTTGTGTCGTCCATTGTGTTGATAGATATTAAAAGCATTAGTTATGTTTTCTGTAAGATTGATTCCGTTCATTATACTTGTGAAAAACAGGATCTTAACATGTAACATGTGAGTATTTTTCCCAGTATAATGTAGTACAGTGTAAATAATCTGAATACTTGTACTGACTGTCCCTGTGGGCTCATTTTCTCTAGTTATAAGGACAAACAAGAAAATGATGGGAACTTTAAGACGTGATCAGGAATAACAGGAATACATGTGTGAGTCGTGAAAAAGCTGAGACGAGGAGAGAAAGCCAGTGGTGAGAGAGAGACGAGCTGGAAGCAAGGCCCCTAAAAATAAGACTTTTGGATTGGCAGCTGGTGGTGGGGGGTTTCTGGCTCGGGGCCGGATGGTCCTCTTGGATGGCTGATGATGATGGTAATTAAATGTGTTCTTTATGTTGAGTCAGCATATCCTCACTTTGTTACGGCCAGTCTCTGCTGACCCATCCCTGCCAAGATTCCTGAGACGATCTGCCAAATCATTTTTCACAAAGTATATTTCTGCTGTTGTCCGTCCGCACAGAGCCGAGTCCAAAGACAGCATTTTTTGATTTACACAAGGAAGTTTTGTTTTTTCTCCGGCCTCCTTAAAAAACGGCAGCTTCATTTTTTATTCTCTTTTGTTTTGGTGTCAGAGAAGAATTTGACTCCCACCAGTGTGTGATACCTGGTATGTGTTTGTGTCTCCTTGTACGAGCGTGAAATGATACACCTGCCACTGTAAGACCAATATAGCTCATAAGACATTATTTTTATTTAATCTGGTGTTTACATAGAAAACACCTCAGGAATTTTTTATCAAGGCACTACATGTTCTTTTAGGGTTTACTGAAAAAAACTCGAGATGTTTAGAGGTAAACTTTGTTAGCTCAACCGAGATATGACCAGAGTGGGTTTATATTCCCATTGTAAAATGATTATTATCATTGTAGTTGTATAATGTAATAAAACATATTTATATAGCTCCATGTATCAGCATTATTTTCAATAACCTTTATTACAGTTTTCAACTGAAACAAATACTGCACTGTCATCAATTATGACAACATTTGTTTAAAAATGTATTACGTTGTGCTTTTTATTTATTTTAATGCACAAGGACTGTAGAATAAAACATTTACACATTAACATCATAATTTATATTATACCTAATGATTGAATACATTTATTTATCTATAAGTTTATTTCATTCATCGACCAAAGACAATAAATAACAATAAAAAATTTAAATTAAAATAGCTGCGGGCCAACACACAGCCCTTTACATCCATGACAATGTTCCATAAACTGATTCCTTTTACTGTAATGCAACATTCCCTCAGTTGGTTCTGAATCAGTTTTTTTTTTGTGAAAATCTCAGTTCCTTAAAGTTATAATGGCTTTCTCTTTTTTCTAATCTTTTCTGGATAATACAATAAAATAAAATAAAGACATTTGGGTTTGTGGCTAATCAGTCCAACATGAATCTATTAAGTCATCCTCATGTGACAGATTCAGTTGCAACACTGTGGAAAAAGCTCACGTGCGTCCTCCCGCCCACCAACATTCTTCTAACACCGTATCTTTGGTTTTAACTGACAGGGTGGATCAGGTGATTCACTGATTCATTTAAACTTGAATATGATGAATTACAACCTGAGTGGAAAGTTGATGCAACGCCTTGGATTACTTGAACTGTAATGACTCAGATGAGGTCACTGCTGGTGAAACATACTTTGCAACATTCCTTTATGTGTCACATCTAGCGAAAGAACTGATGTAGACTCTCAGTATTTGTTCAAATCTGTTTAAAACACAATATTTCCAATTGTAGCAAGTTACAGTTTCATTTATCTTAGCTCATTGCTTATAGCATAGCAGCCAGTAACAGGGAAAGAGCTAGTTTTATCCGACATGTAATGAAACTAATGAGGAAATGTGTTAATTTGTGAACTGTGAGATATGTTATAGGGAAATCTTGTACAGAGTTGTATCTCCATGTTTCCTTTATTTATCTAAAGGCTAACTCCAGGCCCATATTCAAAAGACACAAATGAGAGCGCTATGATCATAACTCTAAAGAAAATGAATAAACGTATTTCTCAAAATGCCAAACTGTCTTAAAACCAATTTTACACTATTAAAATGAACTGAGTGTACATGTTGTTTGTGAACAACTACAGTACCAAAGTACCAAATATTTGTCCTGGTGACTTCCTGTTTCTACGCTCAGGTTGATGCTTTTCTTTCTCTCTGGTGTTCAAACCCCTTCCACAGAGCAGCTTCCTTTTATGACCATTTTACATGTTTTTTTTCCATATCTGTAGAAATAGTATTGACTCTGAAAATCTAAAATCTGAGAAGAGGAGAAAATAATTCTTTGCGGAGAGTTTGACACTGCCTCACATGACATAAAAATGAAGGTGACGATTTATTGTGGTTCACCAACTGATCTCTACCTAGAGGTCCAGTGTTTCTTTACCTAAGCACACCGACAGGAACAAGGGGACACAACACTGGAGCCTCAAACTGTTTCCCTCAGGAGCCTCCATGGTGATTCCATCAGGAGCTAAAGATTTGAGTGTTGTTGTAATGATATGTTTTATCCTGTTTGAGGTTTGATCTGTTTCCTCGACTTGTTTCTAAATGCTAATTCTTCCTGATGGTTGTTAAAAGATATTTGATACGATGGACTTCATTTCAGACACAGTGAGAATATGAATCCATTCCTCTGCATTGATCAAGGTTTAGGATGTTGTTTGACTGACAGCTCTGGTGTTGAGTTTAGTTGTACAGTGACGCCCTCTGCAGTCTCAGATAACCACTGAGCCATACAGCAGGGGGAGTTTCCCGTCATAACCAAACCACGTCATTCTGTATGTTTTGTCGACCCGACCGCACATATTGCTCATTTTTCTCTGAAAAGGAAAATAAAACTCTGATATTTACTCAACAGATCAGCTCATTAGTGTGATGATGGTTCGGGAGTAAGTGGATGCAGAGGGAGAGAAACAATAGAGAGAGAGAGAGTACAAATAACAATAATGAATCAGTCAGGGCTGTGAGGGAGGTGAGGTCAGCAAGGTGACCCAGTAAACAGGCCAGCCCAATTCCTTCCCACCACCTCCTGACCCAACGCAACTTGGAATATGTGTTTTGTGTATTTCACAAACACACAAAGTCTATAAGTTAGAATTTAAGGAGTGAAAATATCTTCAATTAGGTTTTGGCCCTAAAGAGGTAATTGTATCAACACAGGATGAATTCAAAATGAAAAGCAACAATGAAATAGTGCATATGAAACATTTTGAAATGTTTTGGTTCATTGAAGAACTGAAGAAACAAAACTCCACTGTTAGATAGATGGATAGATAGATTAATGGATGGATAGATAGATAGATAGATAGACAGACAGATAGACAGATAGATAGATAGATAGATAGATAGATAGATAGATAGATAGATAGATAGATAGATAGATAGATAGATAGATAGATAGATAGATAGATAGATAGATAGATAGATAGATAGATAGATAGATAGATAGATAGATGGGTGTCTAGTGTTATGTGTTTTTTGGGTATGTTGTATTATAGACGAACAGAGGGGGCAGTAATGAGACACTGACTTGAAACAATTCAACGAAGAAGAGAAATACGGAAGTGGGCTGTGTTTTGGTTCCTGTCGCGGCGGGAAATCTCACGGTAAACGTTGAACTCAGTATTTGATCATTGTGACGTCTTCTTTATAAACATAACATCAGTTTATTGAGCTGAATGTCTGCCTGTAGTCTGGAAACATTGAAGCTAAAGAAGCTTAAGAAGCTAAAGAAGCAGAGGAGCTAATGTTACTGAGGGGAACCTGCTGCAGTGTTTGTCTGTGTGAGCTGAGAAAACTCAAATACATGTTCAGCTTCTTTCCGGAGTTAATGTTCACTCTAATCGAATGTAATGCAGCTCTGTGTGAGAGTATTTCTGTATTAGTTAATAGCTGTTAATTAGGTTTACTCACTTAAAAACAACTCAGTATCAGAAGTATTAGGATCCTTATGTAAAACAACCATAACTACTCTGTTAAAAGTAAATGTTTTACCCTGAAAATGTTATTTAGCTATGATAAAGTATAATTGGACAAATGCACATTTGTGACACTGATTTAATGTGACATATTTATCACTGGACTATTATTTATCATGCATTGTAAAAGCAGGATTTCACTGTTGTGAACCACCACTGCAATATGGGGGATAGGGGATCATCATGGATTAATCTACTAATTCTTTTATCAATTGATTAAATATCTTGAGGATACATTCTTAAATAGTAAGGAATATGTCAATATGTAAATAGAAGCTTGTTTTGTCAGAGTGATTAAAAATAAAGACAAAAATATTAAAATAATTGAAAGGAAAATATAGTAAATACATGCATTTGAGAGTTTAGAACCTTGAAAAGTTTGTTTTTATCCATAACAATTATTTTAATCAATCATCACTTCAGCTCTACTTGTACATTCTGTTGTGTAGTTAAATTTATATATATTTTATAAATATTTATAATGTGTATACCAAAAACTTTATAACTCGTAACCAAAGCTCAGAAGTAACTTTAGAGCAACAAACTGTTTGTATAAATTAACTGGCTATGGAAGATTCCAACTAAGTAACAAATATTTTCATCTGTGACTAGTCTGTTACTTTTATATATGAATTAATAATTTTCCATGTATAACATCCTGAAATTGGCTGATTGAATAATTGATTGATCAAGTATTTAGGCCCTCACAGCCACAGAACTAGACACATGGCATTGAAGGTTTTGCGTTAGTGAGTATTATGTAAATGACTTGACACTTGGATTCTTTGTTTTCATTTTTGGTTGATATACAGGTTCTAGTGGTCTATCATTGGTCATTCAATAAACATGTATTAAGTACTGTCTGTTATTTCATGTCTTCCACCAGGTGACACATGACCATGCCGTCCAAACAGCAGGATGTGGCCAAATCTAATATCTCCCCTACTCTCTTCTTGACCGTGGACGGTGAACCCATGTCTTTCTTCCTGAGACCGGGTCCCGTCAAACACAAGCTGCAGCCGCTTATCACATCTGGAGGAGGGATGATGTGCAGTGTCCAGCAGCCAGGAGCAATCCTGCTTATTGACCAAGACGAACGAGACTCTATTCCTGAAACTGCTGCTCACTGGTAGGTTCTGGACTGGGATGCTAGTAGAAAGTTTTAAGAGGAAATACAATGCTTTAATTATTTATAACAATCTAAAAAAATTGAAAACCAGAAATGAGGCTGCTGTCTGTTTTCTCCTCAGGTATGTGTCCATCAATTACATTTATGACTGTATCAAGCAGGGTAAACATTTAAACGTTGAGGACTACAGGTTAAATCCTGAAGACATCCCGAGACAGTCTGCTAGACTCCTCAGCAAAGAGGGTTCTTCTGGCCTCACAGGAGGTACAATACAAACACATAACACTTCCTTTTGTCAGGATTTATTCTGCCATTGATTCTGTATTGTCATGTGTACACAGCTTTTGTATTACCTGTATGAGTTGTTGTCACATTAGGAATAAGTATAATTCTGTTTGCGTTTGATTAGTGTTACATACTTTGTGTCATTATAATTAGGCAGGGCTCCCTATACCCCTGAAGAAGATGCAGCCATTTTGAGTTATGTCAGCAAGCACAGGAGCGAGACGGGGGGAAACCGGCTCTGGCAGGAGATGCAGAAGCAGCATGTGACCAGTCATAGCTGGCAGTCGATGAAGTATCGTTATAGGGTTCAACTGTCGAAGAAACTGTCTGATGCTGAGGAGGTGGGAACCAAGGTCATTTTCCTGAAAGTTGTTGTCAACTGTTTCTACATATCACATGTTGTTTTCAGAATTAGGTTCAGGTAGGTTTGTGCATGCAGCTGCTCACATTGTATATTGACATCTTTCAATATAGCATAGGTGCCACAAGTGGCCAGCAACCAATTAGTAGCAGAAAAAAATGGTGGTATCATATTGGTTTACTTTGTGTTATAGAATATTCTTGGGGCTTGCCTCTTTCTGCATTTCATCCAGGTCATCTATGTGTTTTAGATTGTGGCTGTTGCTATATGAAAAATGTCATCTTGTGTGTAAAGCATAAAATTGCCATATAAAAATGTAAATATTGTAATTTTCCTGAATTTCTTTTTAGCTTCAGAATATCTGGCAACTGTGTGGGTGGTACTGCACAAGTTGTAGTGAGAGTGTATTTTTGATACAACCACTAGAGGGCAGCACATTTTAATAAATCTTTTGTACACACTATGACTTAAATCTTATTATTATGACAATCATGAAAACGTATACAGTATATTCCAACAGCCCTTTTAACATACTTTCTATTAACATTCCCCCAGACCACTCATAGTTTGTAGTTTATCTTTTATAGACATGTAGCCTGAAACTTCTTCTCTGTTTATAGGAGGAAAATCAAGAGACAGAAGTTCCAAAATCTTCACATTCACCACAGCCAGAAGCTCTTCAGACAGATCTAACACAGGTGCAGTAGAAACCAGAGCTTACTGTTTCTAAGAAACACCAAAGTCAAAGTACACCCTGTATACTTTATAGGTATTAAACCCATACATTCAATGACATAATGTTTGTGTGTGATTTGACAATTAGCTGAAATGATCAGTTTTGGTGTTTCTGTAGATAGATGATCAGCCTGTACCAGCTGCAAGCTCACATGTTGAAGCTGAAACATCAAACGTCTCTCAGCCTGAGGAGCCTCTAGTGGATCCGCAGGAAGATGCTCCTATTCCAGCTGATAGCACAGAACCAGAAGCAGAAGAGACACAAGCAACCATGTTTCCACAGAATGAAAATGTGCCAGAGGACTCCCTGCAGCCCCCATTCAGCTCTTTTACCCCCCAAAAGCAGAAGGAGAAGCAGGGGGCTTCCCCCAAGCAGGAACAACAGCCCGAGCATCAACCAATGCGCAGGCAGCTTGAGGCGTCATCATCGCCTGAACCTTACGGCAAAAAACTCAGATGGTCATATTCTGCTGAGAAACTGACATCCTCCTCTCAGTCTGCAAAGAAAACAAAAACAGCTGTTAAAAAACACAAATCAATAGACCCACCTCCTTCAAAGAGAGCCAGAGGAATGAGTGTGACAGCAGAGAGTGAAGAACTGGAGAGCGTAGAAACTGTCGTCTCTGAAACACCACAACCAGGTTTTAATTTGTTAACAGACACATGACTCATTTTACAGTTTTACTAAAATGTTATGCAGATTGTATGATCTCTTCTCCATTATCTTCCTCAGATGAAGAGTCAAACTCGTTGGAGAAAGCAGAGAAGAAAAAAGAGAGGAGAAAGTTTGGGATTCTGGAGTTGGCTACAAAGGAGTTTGAAGATGAAAGTGAGGTACGACTACACAACACAACACTGTCCTTTGTGACTTATAACATCAAGACAAGACTTTTTCTCCAGTCAGCATGCAAATGAAATAAAAATGCCTATGCAAATATGTAAACACCCCAGCACAGTAAAAATACATATCCACCCCATAGACATGCAAATCCACATCCACATGCACTAAGTAATCATAAGCCTGTAAAGTAGAATCATTCACAGTTTGGTTTTGAATTTATGAGAGGTCGCTGGTCATTGGGTCATTGTTTTCTTTGTACATAAAAACACCACTTAAAGAAGTGAGGTCAAAATATTCTATTTCCTTTTTGTTTCGTCTGAAAGAAGCAAACACTCACAACTAAGAAGTTGAAACAAAGGAATGTTGTTGATTTTGCTTAAAAATGAAATAAATAATCAAACAATCATAAACAAAAAGATCCATAGTGTTCTTATGGTGATCAAATATTCAGTTAATTTCTGAAATAGTTGCTATGTATCTTAATCTGTTCTCTTCAAACTACAAAACTAAAATAGTTTCATGTGACAGAATCTTGACACTGTTATGTTGCTGTCTCTTAGTTTTCTGAGGATGAAGCTGCAGATCTCGAGAACCCACCTGAAAAAGCAGCAAAACCATCCACATCAACAGAACCAGCCCTTCAGCCCTCAGACACAACTGCAGACCTTGTCTCTGCACGGTCCCAACCTCCTGCACCCGGCCTTCAGGAAGAGGCTCAACAGACCCAGGCCGTCAGCAGTGACAGTGCACCAGAGAAGGGCTGTCCTGAACCTGAACCTGCAGCTGCTGGTCCTGCAGCTTCTGATCTTGGGGCTTCTGGTCCTGCAGCTTCTGATCTTGGGGCTTCTGGTCCTGCAGCTTCTGATCTTGGAGCTTCTGGTCCTGCAGCTTCTGATCTTGGGGCTTCTGGTCCTGCAGCTTCTGATCTTGGAGCTTCTGGTCCTGCAGCTTCTGATCTTGGGGCTTCTGGTCCTGCAGCTTCTGATCTTGGGGCTTCTGGTCCTACAGCTTCTGGTCCTGCAGCTTCTGGTCCTGCAGCTTCTGATCTTGGAGCTTCTGGTCCTGCAGTTTCCGGTCCTGCAGCTTCTGATTTTGGAGCTTTTGGTCCTGCAGCCACAGAGGCTTTTCATGCAGCCTCCAGGGCCCATCTTTTTATATTTGACACTGAATCTCAGGAAGAAGACTCCCATCCCCTCACTTGTGACAATGCTACAGCTCTGTTCAACCCACAGCCACTAGTGAACAAAGACGCTGCACCATCGATCACTCAGGTCCAGTTAGAGGAAGATATGCAGCAACTCAGAGCGCTGATGAAGCAAACCAATCAGGTGAGTGTTCCATTTGTTTTTGCAGTGTGAGTTAGACTCTATGATATTTGTGTTTTTCTAAAAGATAAATGCACAGGTCTTACTGCACTTATTTACTCTTTCTTCTTGAATACATACTCATACATTGAATACATACATACATACATACATACATACATACATAATCTCCACTAATGGTTTCTCTTCTAGGACTTAGTTGATGTGACTAAAGCCCTGTTGAGGACCAGTGGAGATTTCTCTGCTGCGCTGGAACTGCTTTTGAATCCCTACGACATTAATGGATCCTTTTGGAATCGCTATGATGACGGTCTTTTGATCTCCGCTGATCCTGTTGTCCGCCAGCAGCTGCAGGAGAAGTACGGTGAGAAGGAGTTGGCCAAAAGAATAGTGTTTCTCGAGCTGGAGGGATGAAGGAGGAGATCTAGAGATTTGAACATTCCCATTATTTACATAAAATAACTAGTGTGGCAGTTATCTCATATTTATTCTGACTTTCTCTGACGAACTTCGATTAAATCAAATTGGAGACATTTGAGGATAAGGAGTTTTAAAAAAAATTCTAAGTTTGTATGTCGATGACAGGATCTATTGGGCAATTCTCAATTCCTTTGTGAACAGAAGCTTTTAATGCATTTCACGATGGGAATACTTTTATCATTTTGTTTTTTTAATGTTTTTGTTTGTCTCATTAAATCGCTGGAAATTCAGTTTTTATAACTCATGCTGTCATTTTTTAAATATGTTTTGTGCTTTGCCAGATAATTATATAATAGATTACACAATTGGTTAAAAGACAATTCAGTCTAGTACAAAACGTATTTTCAGTTGATTTAATAAAACATTTTTTAAAACAAAATCAGGTCAAGTAAGTCAAATTGGTACGATTTAAACAAAAGGAGTCACTGTTGTTAGTAAGGCCAAATGTTCCTCTACTACTGAAAATTTTCTTAATATTACTTTAGGTTCTTCCTTTTTTCATACGTTATATTTTTCTAATGATCAGATTAATGCATTTCATCTACTGTAGAATTTACTGAGAAGGATGTAGAAGAAAATACTGATCCATTGTTTGATTAATGTGAACTTTACTTTGGATAAAACTGCACATCTATTATCATCCAAACTAATCAGTTTCATTTACTGAAAGGTGTGATTCAACAATATAATATATTAAATAAACTGTAGCTTGAATTAAGTTGGAAGACTCACATGTAATGGATTAAATCGGCTCTTAAAAACAGATTCTACATTTCTTATAAAACAAGTTAGCAGAACATGTTTATAGTTTGTTTTTTTAATACATTTTAAAATTGTTTTCATGAGCTGAGTGTCATGTGTAAAATTGAGTGAACTAGATTTTGTCCATGTCACCACAAGACATTCGTGACCTGTCATCTCACTGAAAGAATCAGACTCACACATTACCTCAAACATTTAAATCTTTTCTACAGCTGCAACAAAATCATCCACATTTTCTGCACCAGCTATAGTAACTGCAGTATAATGTGTAGCTTACTTTTAGTATAGCATAGATAGTAAATAATATAATTTTAACAAAGCAAATAAAACTTAAACTCCTTAGATTACAGTAGAATATAATGAATGTGAAGTATAAGAAAAGAAGCCAATTCATCCTGATTTTTATCCAATCCACCATTTTATTTCATTTATTCCCAATATCAACTGATTACATTCATAACTTTGAAACGATCTACCCCAGACCAACACAAATACATAGTATCAGTAGTTTAAACCAAAAAGAAAGAAAAGAAACCATTTAAATTAACCTCTTACATGGATCAACCTGTGATGCAAATGAAACACAAAGAGCAGTATCTGAAATACGTCTGTAGATTTCTACCCAAATATGGCCACAAGTATTGCTGCACCTTTTTTTTTTCTTCTTCTCCCCATCATATTTATGGAATCAAAAGTCAAGGCAATAACGACGACAAACATGTATGCAAATGAACACATAAAACCAAATGTCAACACAACCATATAGTCCCAGGTCAACACTGATAAAACCCACTTGTATAAAACCGTTTTAGTATGAAACATTCACATCCACCAGGATCTATTTTACATACACCTAGGTCACATACTGTAGGTTGGTAAGAACCCGTTTAGTAAAGCAAAACGTACCAAGGTCTCCGTTAAAGTAACAGCGCACCATATATCCCTGGATTTGAACGGCTACATTTTCTTTGCTCAGCGTTTACTTGTAAGGTCTTTAGAGGAGGCCTCCGATGAAGCTACATTCAGCAAGGAGGAGTGCTACAGTATCTGTGAATAACACAACTGGGATGTGACCTGCTTCAAGTGATGGAACAGAGGAGATAATACACTGACATGTTTGATAGTTTGCAAGACAACACGTTTTACCAGGACATTTCAAACATGTGTGGCAGGGCTGTACAAACACTGAGACTGAGTTAGTAGGAATTCATAGCTTGATTTACATCGTTGTCGTATGTTACTGTACATGTTTGCTTTGGTTGGCTGGTTAGTGTGACGCTCAGTGAAGTGAGAGACAGCGTGTTGTGTTGTTACCTCCGCCAAGGACATTATGTTTGTTTGTGAGCAAGATTACACAAAAACTACAGGACGGAACAATACGAATGTTGGTGGAAGGATGTGGTATGAGTCAGGAAAGAACCCATTTCATTTTGGTGTGGATCCAGATCCAGAATTCTCAGATAATAATTCATGGATATTGATGAAAATAATCTGGCATGTTTATGGGACTAAGGCCGATCAAAATATAAATCTGGATCTGGTCAATTTAAATGAGACTGTTGGGCCTTGGTGGAGGTATGCGCTCTAGTTAGACCTGCTGTTTGTGGATGTTACAACCATACAATCAGTAATGTGTGTGATGTCACAGCTGAAAAGTACAGTAACGACAAAAGTATGGCTCTTAGTTACTGATCAGACTGGTTTTACATCAAGTCAAACAAAAATGCATGTTACGTTCTCTATGTTCCTCATTCTTGTCCGATATAATCAATTTGTTTTTACCAGGGGTGATCTGCTATCGTCAAAACATCTGAAAGAAGTTTGCTACTCCTGAAAATATAATAAAAGCTGAATATGGCAACATTAACATTGGTTAACACAGAGTAATCTGTGAAAAATACATTTCTTCTGCCACAAATGAATCAATGATTAAGATAGATATCATTTTGATTAAAAACGTGGCACACAGTCTGCATTGCAGCTATTTAGTTAAAAAAAATAAAGTTATAAGAAAAAAAGGACCCATATCTCCTTTTCCTCTGCAGTAACATGCTGAAACAAGAAAAGGCCTGTATTTTGACATTCTGCTTCTGTGAATCTTCCAAGAAAGAAGTAGCACTTAAATCTTTGATCCAGCAAACTGTACATACATTATAATACAAAGAGGTGATTAAAAAGATCTCCTCTGTCCCCATGCGTTGGTCAGTTTCAGCACTTATCCAGTGGAAGCACTGAAACTGCTAGACATCTCAAACGGTTTCAAAAGACCAATACCAACAAAAAAAGGCCTCTGGGGTGTACGATCACATGCCTACAGCTCTCTATGTACAGTCTGACACTACAGTCCAGCCCCGGTTCAGGAGAGACAAAGCAGGATGTGCCGCTTGTCTGGAACAGAGCCCCCTGCAGGACAGCAGGAAATAATAATTACACCACATCAAAGGAAGATTTCTGTAATGATATTCTGAATTACGATATTTAATCATTATACTTGTGTAAAATATGTTTCCTTTGGCTTTGCTTATGAGGTTTCAGAGCCTTGTTTGGCTTTGATTTCTTTCATTAAAACTACAGTATTTTAGTCGTTTCAGATGATATGTCTTAGATGTCTTTATGTGCTCAAAATAAACTGCACAAGCTGAGAACAATCTTTCCCCTGTAAAATACATCTGAGTCAGAGCAATGCACTATTTCTGTAGCAAGAAGCGCTGATGTTATTGTCGTGATTCGTCCCTTCTTTAGGGGGCGCTGTTCCAGTTTTTACTGTTGATGTCCACAACAAAACAAATGTCCCAAACTAAGATTGTTTCACACTCAAACGCACAAAAAAAACAAGATGTCTCAAAATGATACATAGAAAACACCTGCTTTGCTGAAAAGGCTAATTGTATTTGAAGAGAACCGATGAAGGGTGAAAGCCAGTCTGAAAATATAAGGCCAGCTAAATTGCATAGAACTTCAGTAGTGCACTGATGCATCAAAAGGCTGTGCTCCGTTCCTCTGTCAACTTTGGCAACCCTGCAGAATTCCCCCAGAAACCAACAGAACTCCAACACCATTTGTCTCCGCTCGTTGTTTTGACTCCTTGGCAGGAGACACTCTGGATCGCAAATCACACGACCGGGACTTAAATAATACAAAAACAAAACAGTTTTCCAATCAAGGGGAAGTGCTCTAAAATCATAAAATTGATCAAAAGATGAATGCATTTTTTTTGGTGTGTGTGTGAATATATTTATTGTTCACCGAACAAGAAGCACAATATGTACTATTTTCAATTCCTTTCGAAAAAAAGGACTTTAATTGGGTAAGAATTTGTAGAAAATTTCTCAGCCAGTTTAAAACGTTTGAGAATATTTTTTTCTCTCCGTCAAAAATGATGTGAAGCTCTGGACAAGAATCCAGTGAGGCAGCAGTGAGGAAGAAAACACAGCTCGGACTCTATACGCACCCTTTTTCTCTTTGTAAAGCAAAGACAGCCCCTCCCCCCAACCACGCTCTAAACAACAGAAATAGTATAAAAGCACCAGTTCTGGGCCTCAGTGAACATGAACTATAACAGGTCAAACAGGCCCAGATTTAAGTTGGTCCACCTCGAGCAGGGTGGAGCTCCATACACCTTTAACCCCTGTGATAACGAACGGTGGTCAGGAGGAGACGGGACAACTAACGGAGACTTCAGCCTCTGCGTCCTTGTCCAAGATCTCGTCCTGGATCTCATCTGTGTTCCCTGAGTCGCTGCTGGCCACAGAGCTGATAGAGGGAGAGTTCCTGCCACCTTTAATCATCCGACGACACGTCTCCATCTGCACGTCCAGGCCTCGCTTCATGCTGCACATCTCCATGTACTCGTGCAGATGTCGGTTCATGTCACTCTTCGCTGTGGCCAGTTCCATCTGAAGAAGACAACAGATCAAACAGATTGAAGGGTAACTGCTGCTTTACTTTATGGATTTTGTATTTTTCAGCTAAAAAACTGTTAATTGCTCGAGTTAATAGCTGCTCGTTCTATTTCAATTTTAACAAAAATAGAGTTCATTTTGTTTTTAATGAACTTTCATCTGGCTGTGTAATAGTAAGAAAATATTTACATTTTGGACAATTTCAATTACTTAAACAGATTTCAAGGTAAAATATTCTTGGATTTCTGCATGTGCAAGAAAAATCTGAATAGTAAATTAACCACAATAATTTCCAAGTATTAGTTATAGTAGATATTTTCTTTATCATCAGTAAAATGAACTCTATGAGTGGAATAATAGTAATGTGTTATGATTGTAAATGTCTGCTGCCCAAATTAGGGATTAAAAGCCATTTGTAATTAACGAAAACTAAAGGACAAAATAAATATTCTGTATGTAGGGTTTTGTTTTACATCTTATTTGACACACACACACACACACAAACAACACACACAGACACACACAGGTTGTGTACCTCGATCTGGCCGATGGTCTCCTGGTACTCCTGCTCTCTGGTCTTAAATAGTGACTCTGTTTCATCAATGAGGCTGCCAAGGCTTCCATCCTGGGAGTCCTTAGAGTGCACAGACAGAGCCTCATTCATCATGCATTAGTAGACGTCTTACACAGCAACCCCAGCAATGATCTACATTCTGACTTGCATGAAAACCCTCTACGCTGTGTGAAGGAGCCAAAGTGCAAACAAGGACTCACGGGATCAGCTGCTTCGCCGTTGCCGTTGGTTGTGCAGTTTGTTGCAGTGATGGCGCACGGCACGTTGTAGTTGGTGAAGTCCTCCCACAGCAGCAGAGTCTGCTCGTTCTCCTCCCACGTCAGGCTGTCGCAGTCGTCGTCGATTTCAAACGTCTCGCGCCTGGCAACAAAGGAGTTATCTGAACAATGTCTGTGCAGGATAAGGACAGAGAAACAGAAAAAGGAGGAGGAGAGAGGGAGGAGAGCAAGGGAGAAGTGTAATGGCCACCAGATACAGTGAAGGTCACGTGCAAAGAGGAAGACATGCTTTTAAAGAGGATGAGAAGATGGAAAGGAAACAATAAGGACAACTGAAAACATACTCCAGAAAATTTTAGGATTAGTAATAATTGATGAAAGTGGAAAAAATATTATAACACAAACTATTGAAGAAGAAGAAAGCGGAATAGCAGAGATTATCACAACATGTATAGATGCAGAGATTTGCTAAATGAGCGTTCTGTATGTGATACAATACTCCTTAAAAACACTAGAGGGAGATGAAGGAATAATGGCAACAATTTCAACATTAGACCTGCAGGAAACTGAAACATATTCAGTGTCATCCACAGCAAACAGCAGCCAGTGCTTCTGATGTATGTTTACAGGCACTGTTTGTGTGTGTGTGTGTTTGTGTGTTACTTACAGCTGGTTGAGCATGCGTTTCATTTCGTCCGTGATGTTGAGCGACTCAGCAACCTCCTCCTCCTCTGAAATGCTGGGCTCGGCATCCATCTCTGAACTCTCTTCATCGGAAACCGCTTTACGCTCTTTCTTCCTGCAGCAGGCCATGGCGCCCTGCAACACACACGCACGCCCACACGCACTTTAGCTTACGGATCCAAAATGAACCCAGAGGCAAAATGTAAAGAAGACAACTAGTGTTTGATGTATTTTTCACTGAATCCTCGGTCATGACAACTGCTCTCATCAGAAGCACAGACGCTTATATGGTATTTCTATAAATGATGTACATGGAACATTTTCTTATATGTGTTTCTTCATCTGCAAACTGAACAACTCTTATGTGTATTCGATGTCCGACTAAAGCTAATTAAGACATAACCAAGTGGATTAGACGGGTTCAAGATGCAACAAACAGCAGCACACATAAATCAGACTGTTTCATCTGTGATATTCTTATTAAAGGCAGAGACACATTACAAAATATGACATTAAAGAAGCCTCCAGCTTGATTCACAGCAGATTTATACTTTATACTTAACACTGGGCTTTTAGCCAGTAATGTAGGCGCAATGTGATAACCTTGTGTGCAGCCAAGATAACACATCAGCATTTCACTTTTATGTTTGTGTGTGTGTGTGTGTGAATGTGCGTGCATATATGAGTCACTACTGTCTCTGTATGTGTTTATGAGTTTATTCGTGGACATGCACACATCCATTCCTGCTCTGGTTTCATTTACAGAGCACTGACTGTTTTCTGTTTTTCTTCGATTACTTTCAGCTCCTCTGACAGACAGACGCACTGCTGATGGACGGACTGACACACACCTTCTCTGGGAGCGACCTGGCCGGACTGACGCTGAACATCTTCGACATGTCCTCCGAGTTGCGTTGCTGCGCCACATCGCACAGTTTGGCTGTGATGTCGATCCGCCTGCAGATGTCCATGTCCACCCTCCTGGCTTTCTCCTGGATCTTGGTGTCCAGGTCAGACATTTGCTATAAATTAGATGAATGGAGATTTTACAGAAACATATGCAAACCAAGCACCTTCTCACACTGTATAAATTATAGTATGTGAACTTGATTCATTGTGGCAGCTGAAATGTTTAGTTTGATCTATGGTCATATTGCCTCTCTCGGTTAGAATGGACTGATTGTCCAGTATACTTCAGTTTTCTCGAAGGGATTTTTGCAGGTTAAATAAAAATTTTATTAAAAGGTTTACAGTGCTCGAACTTGAAGAATGGCACTCAGCAGAGCACATACCTCCGCTAATAGTTCCCTTAAATTCAATCACACTGCACCAAATTTCTTACACACGAAGATATCAGTACCCTTAGTGTGCCAGATTTTTATCATCAAGATCCATAAATTATTCCTTGAGGAAAAGGTGGAAATGTTAAAAAACAATGTTAAAGAAAGTAGAAAAAACGATTCCTGGATCCGTCCTTGGATCCGCACCAGTATAGGTTCTTCCTTGACCTGTACCACATCCTTCTACTTAGTTTGTTGTTGTTTTTGTGTAATCTTACCAACACACAAATAAACATAAAAACCAACCAGCCAACAAAAGGACAGGAGTGAAAACACAACCTCCGGAGGTAAATATTCTGATAAGTTTTGTTGGGGCAGAGATGGATGGAAAAAATGTCTCATGTACATTATTTCCTCTTGTGAAAGTTTTCAAATATAAGACTAAAATGTAAGAAGAGGGTCAACACAGACACAGACATATCCACAGGCACAGGATGTCAAACTACCACTACTACTCCACTTTAAATGTATCCACACAACCTCAGAGCTCCACAACAGAGGCGTCACTTACCTGCTTCTGGAATCACACATTGGGGGATGAAGTAAAACACAGAAAATAACATGAACAATTCTACAAGGTGCAGATGCCACAGTGGAGATAAGCAGGATAAACAACAGAGCTTTCCAAAAACAAATACTTCAACTGACTACATCTATCAGTGAGCGAGCACAGGCTGTGACTGGGCCCAGTGCAGTAATATCCAGCTGTATATCACACCAGAGCAGAGCTGCCAGGGAACAATACAGAGCTGGACAGAACAGGATGTGCTCTTGATCTACAGCGGCCATTTGAGCTATTTTCAATGAATGCTTGTCTTTGGGGGGGGGGGGTTAATATATTTTTCCTGAAGGACACAAAGGAAGGGTGTGTTCAGTGTTAATCCTCAGTGAAAAGCAACCTCCATTAGAATAAAGCTCAGGAATGTGTCGGAGCAGTTGTGAATTCTGCTGCTGGAACACATATTAATCATGATGTGTTTAAGTGTGGGAGTGAACCCAGCAGCTTTTCTTTAAGATGTGAAATCTTTGTCAGACTTGAGGACGACGTCACCCTCTCGCTCAACAAACACTTACATCACTCATCAGGCTCTTGAAGACCACGAGCTCTGCCTTCAGTCTGTCCACCTTCTCGCTCAGCTCGTCCTGGACCTCAGTCGACTCCCGGGCACTCTGAGTTCAAATGTCACAGCGGAAGAGTTCAAATACAGTAAATCAACATTCAAATTGGGTTTGTGAAATGTGTGTTTGACTGCATGAACTCTGTTTACCAACGTTATTGGTTTGTATTTTTTCAGTAAATGTTACGAAACTGGTCTGAATCTTTAAATTGTAAATTTTTAACAGACATTCTGGTGACTTTTACCATTGGCTTTGTTTAATCATTATGCAATTAGAGAATAAGGCTAAAGTAAAATGAGTCATTTAAACAAACAACTGATAAAATCTATTCAAAAGCACAAAAGTTCATTGATCATAGTTGAGGATGTGGCTACAGGTTGCATTCTGATGAGGCCCATACATGAAAATAAAGCTTTCACATGTTTCCACTGTTTTATGATTCTTTTAGTTACTGTTTGGCTCAGTACCCATCAGATCAGTATTTACTTTCCTCTATATATTTACCTGATGCAAATAAGGGGATTGGAACGCAGCCACTTAATGTATGTTAATGTACAAGTATGGATTTGGTGGATTATTTCCAAAAGGCTGAAACTTAAGTGAATTTTTTGGCATGTTCACATTCCTACCAAGAGTTAGATGAGAGGATTGAAACCACTCATATGTTGAATATAAAACTATTGCCAGCAGCTGGATAACTGAGCATAAAGACTAGAAACGGGGAAATGGCTAAAAAAGCTCTGTCAAGATGTAAAGAAAATCCCCCCAACACGACCCCTTCAGCTCAAACACATCCGCTCTGGCACGTGCACACATAGATAAAGGAAAGGCTTTAATCAGAGTTTGTCCTTTTAACTCTTAGGTGCAGCACACAAGTCTAAAGTGAATGAATGTGAAAAGTGTGGAGACGTCTGTCATAGACTTACTGTTGTAGTCTGATTTATGAATTGAAAACCTTATTTCGTAAATTACAGCACACTTGTAATAACAGTAACACTCTATAATCCTTTTTAAAGCAATTTATTTTTAAATAAAATATTTGACTGATTTTATGAACTTATATTAACTGCTGAAAAAGTAGCCATGTGCAGCAATATAGGAAATTGTGGATGTGATACATTGAAATGCATCGAGAAGCATTGTTGTGCATTCGAATCGTTGACTGCGGAATCATAATTGAATCGTGAGGCTAGTGAAGGTGCACTAGTGAGCACGCAGTCATCACAGTCGTGTCAGGCAGCACCTCCCACCTCCTGTTCCAGTTGTGGTGGTTTTTCTTTGCTTGTGTGGAGCTGAGTGGTGATGAGCTAAACTATAGTGCCTCGCGTTTAAGGCTAATTAGCCTAAAGACAAAAACAAATATAGTTCACTTGTGTCTTGCTAGCAAACAGACAGAGGGTGAAACAAACACCGCCTAAATGTGTAGAGCTGAGCAGAAAGCTGTTAACTTTTGGTGGAGATCCGGATCAGGGGGGTTGATCCAGGAATGTTTTGGTATTGGGCACTTCTCCACATTTAGTTTGATTTATCATAGAATGGGTGTGAATCTTGATTAAATATTTATGAGTGTGTGCAATTTTTTGCTGATCCAAATAAAATACTGGATCATAGGCTTTTTTCAGCAGCTGTATGGTAACAAATAGAGTTAGAAACCTGCAACTAGCACAAATATGTATGAGAAACGTACATCAAAATAAATACATAAATAACGTGGCCTCAGCTACAAGGCTTGTTGGGCCTTGGTTGAGTTAACATGCTAATCTCATTTGTCTAACATGTGCAAACATTAAGTGTAAAAACGTCAAGTTACTGTAAGTTCACTGCCTGGTCTCACTTTCGATCTTATAAACATTAACCTAAATAGTTGAGCCTTACTTGTTTTTAACTTTTAAGATAATTATTTGTTTAGCAGCTATTCCCATAATTCCCCCCTCAGTGGAAGGTTATTCTATTGAGCTATTTAAAATGAGCTCTAATCTAAAGACTGTTTTACAAACGAACACTAAAGGAAGATAAACCCTGTTGACTTGAATCTGTCACAGGGAGAGCCTGTTTCTGCTTCTATAGTACGTCGCTGCACAGAGACAGCCCCCCACTGGCTCAAGCCCATGACAATAACTGGCTGTTTGCATTGAATTTACAATGTGTGAGCAGATTCCCCCCCCCCCCCCCCCCCCCCCCCCCCCCCCCCCCCCCCCCCCCCCATACACATGACATCTGCCTGTGTGCTCGGAAAGGTTCAAGCCCCCGGGGGGGATGCCACTCCCTCACTCTATCTGGTATTTTGCTGACCCAGAACCCGACAAACGCGTGCTGTCACCGATCGATCTGTGCAAAAGCAGAAACAGGGAGGGACTCCTCACGCCAGCTGCTGGGATGGCGTTGGTGTTGTAGCCCCGTGGTGTGACACTTGAAATCGATTTTTGCTTTACATCTATTTCTGCTCGCCTGCTCTGGACAGAAACATGATGGGAGGCTGCAGGTGATAATTAAATGTTTATATCTAGGTCAGCTGACTCCTCCTGATGGGTTTGTAATGTGGTTTTTCGAAACAGACAAAAATCCTCCTGGTGCATTAGCCTCCTGTTGTCCTGCTCAGCTGATTGACGCTGCATAAACACAACAAGGCGCTGAGCTATATTTAAATGCACCTGCTGTGGTGGCTGTTTTAGACATGAACAAAGTCTTTCCCTCAGATCTTGTGTACTCTGTGTGTGTGTGGTAAATGACCTTTAGCATGACTTTAAATAGACTGCGTGACTCGGTTGCAGGTTTATATTTTACTGTTTTTGTTTCCCAACCTGCTGCAGGGATTCCACCGTAGACTCCAGCTGCTCCCGTTTGGACACCTCCTCCTCCCATCTGCAACACACAACACAGAGGTTGGTCAGTTACTGCTGGTCCTGGTCCCGTGGGGGCTGCCATACAGGGTAATGGTACTTTAGTGGGAATAATACTCCGGTCTCTGATTACAAAATGCCCTTGGCAGTGTGGGATCACACCCACTTCCTCCTTCTATTTTCAACCTTTTGTCAGTTTTCCTCTTTTGTGCACTAATCTTTGCAACCCCACTGCCTCAATACAAACAATATGGGAGAACAGAGTCCCATCCTTCTTTAAGTACAGTAAACATTGCTCATGAATAGTTTCTGGACCTGTGAATGACTGCAGAGGGACATTTGAGCTTCACCACACCCTAAAGGGTGGAGTGTCTCTCTGCTGCAGACTGGATTCCTTCATGCTCACGGCTTCATTCCTCATGAAGTCACAGGAGAGAGAGTCTATGATCTCACTGCCACCAGCTCAAAGTGAACAGAAATCTTTGCTCGTGTTTTTGACAGAGATAGATCGTACAGAGAGTTTGAACATATTGGAGCAAACACAATCATAGCAATTCTAATATTTTCTGAAGTTGAGTTGGGCTGAATTATTCATCACTTCATAGTCTTCAGCAGTATAGGCCATAAACCCTGCCTCCTCCATGTTAGTGGATGGGACATGGACCAAAACCAAAAGTCAAGGTAGACATAAAGTCAACTACTGGACAAACATCCAAATGATGTCAACAGCGAAAATGGAAGCTTTATTCTGAGGAAGAAGTGGAGACGTGTCGTTAACCTTTGTAAACAGGTTATGAATCAGTACAGCTGAGTCGGATGGGAAGGGCCTTATTTTAATTTGAAAGAAAAATCCTGATGTCGACATTTACGTGATGAGATATTTCAGTTAAGTGGCAGACCAAAAAAAAACTGACAGATATTGCCTTTACTAATGCCGCGGTGCTAACATGGCTAAAAATAAAACACCGGATGCCACCGATGACTGCAAGCTGCACTATGATGAACTATGATTAGCAACGCAGATCTCCTCTCCTCTCGTGATGGGCCATATCGCAGCTCTGCACCATGGAGGCTACGTATAAACAGATTTAGAATCGTCCCTAATTGCCTCTTTGTGGGTATCACGCAGCATCAGTCAGTTCGACATGCTCTTTAAACGCACTCATCTGGTTCCCTGAGAGACGAGATCGCAGCCGTGCTGAGTCACTGATGCTTCCCAAAAGACAAGATGGGGTTCAGAATGAAGAGGGAACTCATTCAGTGATGTGAAGTAACCACAGAGTATCAGACACATTGAAAATGAGCCACTGAGGGACAGTGACTGTACCAAAACAGGGAAGGGGGGTTCTGTGTGTGTGTGTGTGTGTGTGTACTAATTAAATAATAGGGATATGTGTGTGTTCCAGGTATAACTCCTGTTGTGGGGATTTGTCTTCCTTATGAGGGAAAAAAAAGTCCCTTCAACATAAATCTTTAAGTCCTAAGGTGCAGACATATTTTAATATTACTTTAAGATTAAGTTAGGCTCAGACAAACAGTAACTATGATACAGGTATGTGTGTTTGTGTTTGTTTGCCTGTCTGTGCTTACGTGCTGCGTGTGTGAGATATTAGGTTGCCGGTGGGAAAATGTATATATACTGGTGTAAGTTGCACATGCCCGACAGTGGGCCCATATTGCCTGTAAGGGAAAAAGCTGACATCCGATAACCACGACCGACTGGGCCTTAGCTCACCCATACAGCTTTGACCGTGAAGAAACCATAGACTGTATATAAAGAAACACAAACAGCGCCACAAGTCACTTTGGTATCACAACATGCGTCACTGGAAATTCACTTTCACAACAAAACTCAGCTTGTTTCCATTCAGGACCCACTGAATGTACACTGTCTAATTAGAGAGAAGTATTCCTTGGAGGGGCGTGCCAGCTTCGCCCTGTGATTGAAGCCTTGTTCTAAAAACGCTGGCACTGCTGCTTCACGGTGTCCACAACACTCCGCCTGTCTGCCGCAGGAACTCGGCTGAGGTAATCCCAGTTCACAACTGCATCACATCCTCTGCAGACACAAATTGGTTTGTCACAGCATCTGCATCGCCGCTGTTGTCACTTCCTGAACAACTTTTCCTTTAACGAGCGATAACAGGGACGACGTGATTAAATCAACCTGCTGATGGAGGGGAAGCCTCTCTCTGTCTGTATTTATGTGATCTATCAAAGGTAATGGAGTCGTTGAAGTCTGCTTCCACGTTATTTGGAGCAGTTACAACTCAGCCACCCTTAAAAGGCAAATGGAAAATCATTGACTTGTTTTCAAGCATGCAGATTAAAATGGCTAATCCAAACAAAGACGACACCGCGGCCGCAGCGGAGGTATTCAATCTAGCCTCTGTGGTTCTGGTTTTGCTGAAACTTTAGCCTGACTCAGTCAAACGAACTCACCCGGAGTCTCCTTACAAGGACAGCGACGGCAGGAGGGTTGGAGCCTGTGTCAACTCACAGACGTTTGTTTACTGCCAGACTCATCCTCCTCATTCCTGCTCTGATTAATCAGAAACTCTGGTTTATCACGTTAACTTACAGTGCACACTGCCGAATGCAGAAATGAATTAAGTGATTTCTTTTTCATTATTGGGAGACGAAAACCAAAATTAAATCATGATGGAAGTCGAGTTCAGTCTGTTTCATTGAGAAAATCAAAAGCCTTTTAAAGAATTTAAAGAATGAATCATCAAAGAACTATTGCACTGTATCAATCTAATAATGAACATCAGGAAAAAGTTTTCTTCAGTCAGCGAAACATCTTTATCTGCAGAAGCACTGAATAAAATAAATGTTGTTTGTCCGAAAAAGATCCCAACTATGTGTTTTGCGATGCGTGAAGTTGACGGTAACTCTGAGGGAAGAACCAAAAGTGTGTAACATCAAAGAGACAGTTTCCCATACAATTTCTCTCCAATGAACAATAACATTCCTGCAGCACTTGCCAGCTAACACTCCCTGCCTTGTGCGGTATGCCTTGGAGTTACCCTTGTTTGCGAGCTGCCTCAGTGTTTTCCCACCGCTGCAGAGTAATGTGAACAAAGAATGCACGCATCAAAACCTGACCCACTCGTGTTCTCGTGCTAGTTTTTTTTTTCCTTTAATGATTTATACCTTAAATTGATTCAAGTCTGCCAGAATCAAACTGATGACAGATAATGTCTTGGAGGCAACAAAGACGTGTTTTAATAATGTTTCAATAATTAAAATGTTTATTTGCTTTCCGATTCCAAAGATCTTACACGAACAGGCTGCAAATATCTAAAAAAACTTTGAGGTGTGGTTGTGGAGGATTCCATAAATCCTCTGTTGCTCATAATCCAGTCAGTCAGACAACACCCTCTTCAAACTGTATGATGCTCTGGAAAGTGTCAGGGAGTAGAATTCCTCAGTGACCAGACATCTAAATTACAAGCTTAAAAACTGATCCTATGTATTAGAGTAGATTAGCTCTTGAATACATGCACTTCAAGATCCTATTATACACCCTTTAATTCATTTATTTATTTGATATTGCCCTCAAGTTCAGGATCTTCAAGCTTAGGTTTTTATTGGGCTGAAATGCAGCAGTGACCCTTATTACCTCCACCCAGGAAGTTATGTTTTCACCCTTGTCCATTTGTTTTTCACGCAAAAACCACTGGACAGATAACTGGTGCTGATCTGCATCAGGGGCAGATTTAGTCATTTTATTTTCACTTTCCTTAACTTTCACTTTCTCTAACACTTTCATTGATTTCTAAGAGAATAATTGATGAATTCTTGATGAAAAAAATCAGGCATGTTTAGGGGACTGATATTTATGAGTGTGTGCTATTTGGCCAATGTCATTTGAAATGTGGTTTCATAAGGGGACTGTTATGGGCCTTGGCAGAGGTTTGAGCTCTACTGAGTGACATTCTAGTGTACCTGGTGTTTTTCTACCATTCAGTGTAGATAAAAGTTTCATAAAAATATGTTCAACCATTTTTATTTTATTTTGTCAAAATGCCATTTTATAGCCATTTCTTTTTTGGTCATGTTTTTTTTAAATATTGGGTTATTTCAAAGCAATATAGCAAAATATGTTTTGAGAGATATTTTATCTTATATAATGAAATAGTCAGAAATGTGTATGAGTATAAATGATGTGTTATTAAAGCCTCTAAGACCTGGGGTGTGTAGAAATGTTTGGCAAAATATCAAAAGAGTCAGGAAATCTTTGCATAGTAATTGAAAACAAATTATACCGATATTATCAAATCACATCAATAATTATAACTCACTCTAATTACTGGCAAACCTTCCTCCACTGGATGTTTTAAACAACAATCACTGAATTGTCACTAGGACACAAACTGTCACATCTTTCCTGAAACAAATCTCTGCAGATTTGACTGAGTCTAAAAGCTTAAAAGATTTTAATAGCAACATTATAATCATTTCTCATGAGAGCAGGCAAAACTAAAACAGGAAGTGTTACTTGATAACCGATTAGAGGATCAATACATCTGGCTACATGCAGGACAAACACTCACGTTCAGCTCGGCTGCTCATATGAAGTGAAGACATTGACAGTCGTGATAAATCACTATAAGCGTCTGTATAATGTCTTCACCATGACACCAACTTTCCCCATTGTCTACATGCAATAAAAAGGTGCACATGTGGGTCCCATGATGAACAACTCAGATTCTTCCAGTGGTCTTGGCTGGATAAGAGGAACGTGATGAGGGGGAGCGTCTGTTGCACTGAGATGTGAAATGGTGAGTAATGTGATGCTTTGCTGGGAGGAGAGGAAAAAAAAAAAAAAAGCTTGTGTGTGTGTGACTGTAGTAGGTCATTGATTGAATGTCATGATGCTGTGTAATCTATAGCCTCCCCAGACTCCACAGTGAGACATGTGCAGCCTGCTAATAACCCAGGGAAATCAGCTCCGGCAGCGTCTGGCTGCTCGAGGGTCTCTGCTGACAAGACAACAGGCCAAGGTCAAAGCACATGTCATTTCTCTGCCATCTTCTCAAACCATCTTCTGTCCATGAGTCTTCTTTCAGATGAATTCTAGATTCGCTCCATGCTGTGTGCAGAGAGCGTGGTCGGTCTTAAGTGTAGACCACCCGACCCAGACAGGACACAGACACCGCTATGGGCCGAGCTGGAGGACTGTCAGTGTTGCTAAGTAACCACAGACATTTGCCCAAGCCACCACTATCATTGGTCCTCAGGGAGCAACCAAACATTGCCAGTCAGTAATGTAGGGGACAGTGCTAGTGTTTATTTACTGCTCTAAATCTTGTTTTGACTGGCACTGTAGGTCAGTAGATATAAATGGATGTGTATATATTTTAAAATATAGTTAAGTGATTACAAAAACATCAGATTAGATGAAACGTATGTGTATATCTAGTACATGCAGCACATACAGCAACATGTGTCTACATTTCCCTTTTCTTAAACCATTTTCTTTAATTATTATGATTAATTATTATAATCTATATATAATTATTATTCAAATAGCTATTATGTATGTGAATATTGTAGGTATTTGTAATGTGTATATGCAGTATATGTACTGTATGTATGCATGGATGTATATTCATATTATTTTTTCTCATCTCTTATTTCTTTGTAATGTGAACTAGGAAAATTAATGGAGAATCATGGAATAGCTTTAGACAATAATCATTTTTATAACAAGAGATTTTATCTGCATCTTGCATTGATTTGACAGAGTTTGTTATGGCGCCATAATAGACAAGCTTTTACATTTTCCAGCAGAATAGTATAATTTAGAGGAAACGTACTACAATTTTTTGTCTGAGATTTTATTTGCCAAGCTTGAAGGAGGGGCATAATATTTAGTTTTATGCAAAGCTACGAAATAATCCTTTATTTTGCAATTCCATGAGAGTTGGACATGAAAATACGATATAAAATATACATGGGATATAATGCATGTTCAGACTGGATCACTGTGTCTTAAACCTTCTTTATTAAAGTTCATGCTGCAGCAGCTTATGTCTCAGCACTCAAACAAGGACTAAGCTTTTGTAAGCTTTGTTTATCATTTACATCCTCATGAATCATTCTTTTACTGAAGAATCCACACACGACAAAACAATTTTTCCTGGATTTCAACAGACATTGAGAAGCAAGTTGAGGCAGAACAACAACATGGACTAGATACAACACAACCAGGCAACAATAAAAGAGAAATACAGCCTGGGCACCAGTCATGTTTCTGTCATGATTTGGAACAAGGTAAGACCATAACAAACTCATTACCACTGATCAAAGCATCTCACTGAATAGAGGGTTTGTTACAAAACCATTGGATCCTCCCTTCATACTGATGGACTGATAATTGGGAGCCTATGTTGTAACATGTCTAATCCTCCGTGCAGATCTGGCCCCACAACGTTTCCACAATGACTATTCCCCATAATATGGGTGTGAGCTCGACTTGTTTGCACTATGCACAAACTGCACATGCATTATCTAATTGCTTAACTCCCAAAGCCTGTCCCAGCCCTCTTTTCTCTGGCCTGACGGATGCTGCTGTCAGGTTAGCGGCTGACGTTTCTTTTTTTTGGAGGGGTGACAGACACCAATTAATAGGTATGCACCTTGAAAATTAAAATGAGTAATAGCTTTCAATGGAACTTAGGCAAGTGTTTGTAGAGGCAACGGTTCGTCAAACTGTTACATTTTTGCAGGGACATGCACAGCTGCTGCTTCTGTGAAACCACCCCCATATTTAATAGTTTGATTTTATAACTGGAAGCTGAATGTCTTCGCTGGCAGAGAACGGGCAGAGGAGTTTCAGACAACAAGACTTTATTACTAAATTACTGATGAGCACCTGGAAAGTGGATTTTATCACATACACCTTTTAATGACACACACAGGAACCTGGACTCTTTGTGCTTTCTGCAGCAGTGAGGGTGGAGAGGAGGGTGACAGAGCACTGTGACAGGAAATCAGTTTTGCCTGCAGTTTCCATCTAAAAATCAAAGGGACCCCACCCACCTCACAAGGCTCAGTACTGTGCTGCTGTGTTATTGTGTTCACACTGATTTCCCTTCACTGCGGTGCTCATTATAGCTCTGTCATAATATGGGCTTCTGGCTATTTATGTAACACAGACAGTACAAGTACCAGATTCAGAACTGCACAAAAAGAGTAAAGACCTGACTTTTGAAAACACACATCACAATCCCATTATCCCTTTGAGCACAAACAGCGACATGCATGCCCAGGCCATGTTAGGGTGGAGCTGCACGACAGGGAGCGGCAGCAGATAATAGAAGAAAAAAAGATGAGGATGTTCACTTCTGGCACAAATCCTCACATGCCAGGGTGTGTGCAGACAAATTATGTGAGACATAATAAAGCTATGAGACATCGCCACTGGACAAATATCTTTTGTACCACTGGGAACACACACCTGGGGGATGAACCCTGGTAGTGAATATAAAAGTAAAAGTAAAGTAGTGAGTAAAAGAACCGCTCTTGTTGGGTGAAATGTTTCTTGACCACAAAATGTTTCAATCAGTCACGGTGAGTCAAATGAAACTAACTGAGGGTGACGGACCAGGAGAAAGTTTAATAACGCACCTATGCACGTTTAGGAACTGTTATTCTTCTATTGATTATCTTTTAATAAATGGAATGCATATTGTTCTTCTAAAGTGTTTTACAGATCGTGTCTCATCCTCAACCATTAGTGATTTCATCTGCTACCATGCAAGAGGTTCAGTGCCTCATTCTTAGAGCTTGAGACCCCTGATGGACAGAAATTTATAAGACCAGAGAAAATACAACAACATTAAATAATCCACATTTATTCAAGGTAAGCTTTCATTTATTCCTCCGTATAATTTAACAACCATTCTTTTGTTTCAGATGTTCTGCGTGCTGAATATTTACATGTGGTCAGGATGTGAAATACTTACTGTTACTGTGTCTATGGGAGGCTACTTATTATTCTTCAATGTATTTTGTCCATAGCCTCTAAAGTGTAGAACCTAAGTGACAAGAATATGTAATTACATCATCTATATATTTCTCAACTTAAAGGTTATTGCTCATAGTTTTAGTGTTTATGCACTAGCTGCGGTAGAAAAGTCCAGTCGACCAATCGTGAGTCAGTCTCAGCCCCACAAAAAACATCTTTGAGGAAACATTGATTTGACGAGTACTATGATTTTATATTTTGGTCCATGTCCCACCCACTAACATGGAGGAGGTAGGGTTTATGATCACAAGGCGATCGAGGTGCTTTGGCTCAATTTCTGAGGAGCTGTAATGTCGTCCATCTTTATATACAATCTATGCTTTACACTATCAGAAAACAAAAATAGCCTGTTAGCCTTTGCACTATAGAGACCTGTCGGTGTTATTGGTCGTAATAGGAAGATCTTGTTTTTCTTTACATTGATCATAGATTGCGCCTTCAACGCGATAACTATGTTTTTCTGCTGTTATGAAAACGATTCCACGGGAGATTTACAGACTTTATCTCCTCAAGATTTGCAGACAACTCAGGGGAGGCATACATCTGGTTTAGTTTTATGTTGAGCATGCAAGAGCACAGAGACAGATTTAATACCCCAGTCAAAACACACATTTCTGGTACATACTCGACATTCTGTAATGTGTGTGTGTATACGCGTGTTTGTTTTCAAAGGTGTCACGCAAACCAACATTTCCACTGGAATAATGAGCTTTTTAAATTCAGAGGCTATTAAGTCTGCGTGCTGTGTCAGCACATCCAGGCCTTTAGAAAAGGTGCTTTTCAACCAGAGCAGGTCTGAGCAGAGAGGCAAAGACTCCTGTTAAATTTATTAGCTGTAAATAAAATAAGGTCTGATGATTATAGTCTCAGAAGAACATTCATCTGACAAACTGTACATGTGCAGCTTTGCCTCTGGCCACAGCTGCTGCCAGGAGGAGCAGTGCTTTTCCAAAACACTCCACCAACCAAACCTCCTGTGCAGCTCTCATTATGCAGTCAATGCTTTCGAGAAACAGGTGCATTTCTGCACTTTTAAATATGGCAACGCACCACTGCTCTCAGCCATATCGATACCCATGAATAATCAACAACAGCCGCAGCTACGGACACAAGCACTGAGAGAGCAAAGGTACAACAGAGCAGAGAGGGGGACACAATGGTGTCATCCAGATTCTCCTTCCAGTTTGATCAATGCTGAGAAAGAAAAACCAAATTTAAAATTGAATACAGTTGTTGGCTTTGAGATTTAAAAAATGCTGGGTAATGTCCTAAAAGTGCTGTTCCGTGCAGTTTTAAGCAAACAAGGCACATACAGCACGAAAGTGTGTGTTGTTTGTTTGACTATTTTCTACTCACTACATCTCATCCCAAGTTGCATGTGTCTAAAGCTTCAATATTTCACAAGAAAAATGTTGAGGGAATCCAGAACATTTTGTGTTGCAGGAATGTGCTTCCCTCCCTGTTCCAAGGTTATAAATAATTTCAGGATCCTGTGGATTTAATCCGTGACCCTCATACTACTGCTTTAGTATATACAACAGTGAGATAGTATCTGGTATTTGCTAAAACACTTATGGCAGAAACAATTTAATCACTGAGGCCAACTAACCAGAATGTTGCTGGATTTTTCCCCAGCTCCTCCAGTCTGCATCCCAAAGTTTAAGATACTGAACCACAGTAACGCTGTGGTGTCAGCAGCATGTGTGATGAAAGAAGCACAACATATAGAAGCGCTGTACAAATGTGTGTGTGAATGGGTGAATGTGGCTTGTAGTGTAAAACCAAATATATGCAACTTGAATTAAGAAAATGAACATACTTTTTTTTTGTGCCATGAAATATAAACAGAACTGTACTTCTTTTCTGTTTTCTGTCTTTTCTGTTTATTCTGTAAAAGTAGAATAATGAATCCTGTGAAAGGCTGAAAATCTACAAAACACACTTAATTGAATAATCAAATAATGAAAAAGACCTGAATAATACTGCTAAATGCAATTTGCCTTGAAAAGTACAAAAACAGTTGTGACCTCATGGGCACCACTCAGACAGGAAGGGGGAGTGAGAGAGACACAAAATAAACTCTAATCGGGAGCTGAATGGTCTTAGTGAACTGAGCTCTCTCTCTGTCTCTCTCACTGTATCTCAGCAGCAGGAAGTCTTCCACTTCAAGAGGCCCCAGCGCAGAGCGGCGGCTGCGTGCCAGGATGTGGTGCAGCGCTGGCTGGAGGTTGGAGTCTCGGCGCTGCTAGGTGACGGCTTAGAGAAAATCCCTCTCCCAAATAGACGGCCTGGATTATACAGGGGGCAGGTCAGCAGCAATGACAGACAGGCAGAGGCTGTATAGATCATCGGTGAAGCACGATGCACTTCATGGAGGGAAAAATTATGTTTGAGCCTTCAGCCTTGGATTAACATTTTACTTCACCATTTAATTAGGGAGTTATTTCTTTAGTCACTTTCAAAGTGGGCACACAAGTCGTCCTTTCACCTCCTTTAAGCACAGGACGGGAGATAAAGCCCCAGAATAACATCTGTGTATTGCGTCGATCCTCAGACGGCTAAATTCAGCTGTATATGTGAATTACTTGTGTATTATGAACGTGGAGGCCCAGAGGCTCTACTGGTTCACTACACGTCCTACATTTGCACTGACATTAAGCTGCAGCAGGACTCCGTGGTTCACATCCAAGCAGATGTAGAGCTGATAGAGATGTGTCCTTTCACATTCATCTATGAGTAAAACACTGCAGTGAGCACTGCACCTACAAAATTGTATAATACTGCCATTATACTTCTCTCTGCATTTCTTCTTACTGTGCAATCGATATTCATGCAAACCACAGTGATATCATATTAAATTGACAATGAACTGCTGTCAAGTTCATCTGCTGCATTTTAGCACTGATCTGTCTGTATGTGCACTAATATGCATAATGGATGAAGTTGTCTGTGATATCTCTGCACCAAAAGTTAGACATGTAAATGTAAGAACATGCAAATGTTATACAAATGGGGACTTTTATTGTGTGGACTATTGGCCACACAATGGTGAAGCTGTCACAGGCGGCTGCACGCTGTCTCTGTTCCTCTTTAAAATACAGCGAGCTGATGAGTGTCAGATGTGTTGGTCAATGCCAGTCGCTGTTTTCAGCCTCTCAAGCACTGTTGCAAGCCTGTGGCAATTACAGGTAGAGGCTCATTGACCCCACTAGTGATACATTTCACACTGACGCAAGACAGCGGTATGAAAACAGGACAGTGGCATTGACCTTTACCCATCATCCTTTGCACGGCAGTTTGTCAGTGTGAGAGGTATGTAACCTCACAGTCCAGCCACCAAGGCACTAAGTGGTTGTTCATATATGCTGGTGGTCTAATTTATGAAGCCTCTTCTCAGACAACTGTATGTGAACTGTCCATACTTAATGTTTGCATGTGAAAGACACAGAACAAGCAGAACAAGCAAAGCATGAACACATCAGAGTAATTAGTTAAGAATGTGGATTAAATCCGTTAAAGAGCTTTCAGAGAACAACAATTAAACCCAACAACATTGAAAGAATCACATTGTTCTCTACTTGTATAATGTGAGCAGCTGATTAAGTACATTGTTTATATCAACAACCCTTTCTGCCCAGAAAAATGTCCGTTAATATGAACAGAAACAAACAGCACAAGATCCTGATTTATACTATTTTGAGACGAATTCAATCTGGAACTCTCTGACAAAAACACACTTTTCCTCGACAAAACAAACCAAAACACTGGAACACATAATATAAAATCATATGAGAATAGGAATAAAAGCAAAAGCTTCAGAGTAATGAAGTATTTTCTTAAATGATGCTCATTTGCTTTAAAGAATGAATCTTGATTGATTAAAATCCTGTATTTTATGTGAAGATAAAAAATAATTCCTTATAATTTGAAAAGTGAAAATTCTGATTTCGATTTTTAAGTATGTACTTCAAAGTATCATAAGTCCTCTAATAATTTCAAACTGCTGTTTAGTCTAGTTTGTTTTTAAACTGGGTTCTCTGACACTATATAGTCTGATATTGGAAACATAAACATATGATGTGCGTGTGTCCACAAGCATAATTTACATTAGAACAATAAGTTATGAGTGAATAGCAATTGCATTTGTTTATAAATGTAAACATGTTTTTCAAATTACTTACAAATGATATTTAAGAGAAAGTGACAGGGTTCAAAATTTTGTCCTGGGAAACAACTTTATGACTCTGGGTCCAAATGTTTATATATACAACTGTATTGTTTCCATTACCCAGGCACATTTATGTGTTCAAGCTCTGTCTTCAGAAAACAACTTGATGAGCTGCAGTGTAACAAACAACCACATCTGACAAGTCACGCCATTTTGCCTCAGACTCAGAAATGAAACCACTGCGTGTTTCATATTATTCATGAGAGTGGCCGGATCAGAATTGGACCGGCCGGTCATCCATCTCCTTGTGTGTGTCCGCACTAGTAAAGCTTTAATAAATCACCAGGGCGGTGTGGGAGCACAGGGAGGGTGGGGGGCCCTCAATCGGGACTGAGGATGCCTTACAAAGCAGTCTGTATGACACAGAGAGGAGCGAGGGGCTGTAGAGGAGCGGAGGGAAGGACGAAGGAATGGCCGAACACAAAGGGCACAGAACAGAGGAGGCGACGCGGGACGGGGCTCAGGGATTGAATGCTCAAACGTGACTGTAGTAAAAAGGATTTAGAGTGGGACTCACAGAGAAAACAACTGGGTGATGTAGCTCCTGAGCTCAGAGCTGAGGTGGAATGAGGCAGGGAGAGAGATTGATTACCATGATTATTGGTCAATGAAAAGAGGCTGGGAAAGTGTCTTATTCTGCAAATACACAACAAAGAACATGCCTGACACTGGGAGTGTCATTAAAGGTGAAGGTAAATATAACATCTATAGTAGCTGTATACATAGTGAAAAATAGTACAGAACTCCTCCAATATTTATACACAACTGAACAACCTCTATTCGCAGCCATGATACGTGTTTAAATAGTGATTGTTCAAAGTGAAGTGACTGGATATCTGCTTCTAACTAAATCCCTGATTAAAAAGCAAATGATGTGGCTGTTTCAATTACTTATAAAATCAAAAGCTCCTGCTTGTTCTAAAAGGATCCAGATTTTTGACTCGGGCTGCAGCAGTTTTTAAATTTGGCTGCCGTCCCAGTCGTTGCTGTTCATCCTCTCTAGCAGAAATGCACAAAAAAGGATATGCCGGTTACAGGGAATGACTAGACAGGATATCCAGTTTCCCAAAGGGGTGGGAGAGTGCACACATTCTGTGTCACTGAGTCAGTGCTCTCGCAGGGAAATCAGCCGCCGTCATAGCCGACCTCACCGAGCAGACAGAGGCCTGTTAAAAAATGCCTTTCTGCTTGAATCATGACGGCAAACAGAAGCCGGCGGTTGCTTGGCATGTCTCCCTCTGGTAGCCATGCCAAGCCGGCCAGCAGTGACGTGCATGGGTCAGCCAGGGAGGCTGCAGTGAGTCCTCAAGGAAGGGAAGCTGATATGACTAAGGGAGAGGAACAATGAAGCATGCAAAGGAATTTCCTCAAATAAGTGTGTGAAAGAACAGGATCAGTTGAGTTCACAGTCTTTGTGTGAATGCTGAGCAGCCACTCTGACATCCTTCATGTGAAACACTACCTTCAGTGTAACACTTTAACTGTGATGCTGTCATCTCTCCACTTTACTGTCAGATGAGACATCGGCTAATCACAACCAACGGGGGAAGAAAAAGCTTCACTGAAAGTGGTGGGGAGATGAAAATAACTCCATGATCCTGTCTATCAACTGACTCAGAGTACAACTGCACTCATGTGATTCTGTTTTAAAACATATAACCTCGGCTGAATCTGTTTCCCAGAGCCATCTTCAAATATCTTGTTATGTCAAACAAACGGGTCTATGCCCAAATATATTCTTCTTACACTGATTAGAAACAGGAGAGCAAACCTACATTCATTACAAAGAAGAAGCTGGGACCAGGGAATGTTGTTTAAAATGACTGAACTATTAAAGAAAGATAAATAGAAAATAGTTTCAGACTTCAGTCTAGTAAGGGTTTCATCTCTAATGTTAAATATTCCCTGTTCGAGAATTGTGTTTTTTCTTTAAACGCAGCATTGTTTATGTGTTCAGATCTGATGTAGAACAACATTTCGGCTTATAAACTGTACCACGGATACGTTGACCGTGTCAACCACTGACCTTCTGACTGTTATGTGCACTATAAACAGGATTTAATGACAAATCAAAAATGAGTTTTCCCATAAAGTTCCCACATCCAGGGAACATGTCTGTGATATATACTATACAGGGAAATGTTGTATTTAAGATTCCTTTTCATTCTGTGCATCTCAAGTGAGAGCAGTGATGATAGGGGCCCACAGAACAACTGACAAAAAAATGAATAGAGGGTGACACTTCACTTTTTCAGGACCCTAAATCCAGCACTTCTGTTACAGCACTTCAAATGATTCATGCTCACTTACATCAGGATGGAAATGATTGTGCTACAATGAAAACATACTCCAACTTTGTGTAGGGACTGCATACATGTATGCATAATACATTACTTCACATAGGTGTACTTCACCCACCTTCTTCTGTACTCGTCTCTCTCCCTCTTGACTTTGGCCAGCACGTTGTACAGAGCCCTCAGTTCTGGGGTGATGGTGTCTATCTGGACCCCAACTCCGTCCGGGTGCGTCCACGTCACCCCGGGCCCGTGCAGGGTCTCGAAGCGCTCCCCTTGCCTCCGGACGTGGGTGAAGCTCCAGATGGTTCCGGGCAGCCGCGACTCGGGGCCGTCCGTCTGCACCGCGACCTCCCGGGAGTAGAGGTGCCGGTACTTCGTCCTCTGCAGAGCTTGCTGGAGCTGGCCTTCCAGCAGCTTGTTCCTCCTCTCCAGCTCGTGGACTTTGGCGAGGAAGCAGCGGAATCGCAGGTTGAGGGTTTTGAGCACATGGATGTTGGAGCCCAGGTCATTACGCAGGGCGCTGGTCGCCGCGCCCGACCCGGCTGCGGCGGGGACGTTGCACACGGGACCGGGCGGAGAGTCGGAGAAATACAACGAGTTCATGCTGGCAAAACAACAACAAAACCCTGTAATCCAAACTGTGTGCTCTGTCCGGTTTAGACGCAACAACAAAAACCTGTTGTTGTTTTTTGTTTATCTGTGCATATTCCTCCTTCCCAGTTTCTCCTTACAATGCAGATGCTGGGGTGGACTGCGCGGCTGGAGACGGGGTGGCCATCACTGACCCTGCTGGATGTTTACCCCGAGATACTAACATGGAAACCACCACCACCTCCTCCCAGAGAGGGTGCTCAAAAGCAAGTGATAAACCCGGGGAGTCCTTCAGGAGCTACCGAGGGCATCATCTCCTGGAGCAGCGAGAGTTTTGACGCAGACCGCAGTAGGAGGCACCGGCACCGGCACTTGTGTCCGTCAGCCTCATCTCTGTGTCTGCTGGTCTCTGTGTGAGGAGCCGCTGGTGCTGTGCGGGTTCATATAGTGAGGGAAAGGGTCCACCTTCTTTTCCTGATCATTCCCGGCTCACTGGGGCTCAGTCTCCTCCATGTGGTGCGCTGGGGCGGCAGGTGGCAGGACCGCAGAGCCCGGCCTCTCGCTGCTGTGCGCGGATCATGTTGCAAAGTGCTAAACTCGGCTCTGTGCACCACCGGCCCCTCCCACTTCTCTCCTCCCCCTGTTCCTCACCCTCTCTCACCCCTCATGTGAGGCATTACATCCCGGCTGAAGACATCAACACAAGCCTGATTAAAAGGATAAAATAAACTGCCACTGCAACTAGAGCAAAGCCTCTCCAGCTCATTTGGTTTTACGCATTGTATTGAGCGCTGTCATTTTAAAGTGATGAATGATTTTCCCCACAATGATGATTACTTCATATTCAATAATAATCATATTTTTCAGGGACTAACAATATGAAGACACTTCTATTTCCTCACAATTTATTCTCCTCCATTCCATTACTATAGCTATACAGTTATATAGCCTTTATGTGTATATACTTTAGTTTTTACTTTTCATTTGTAATTTAAAATACAACTTTTTCTATTCCTGTTTTATTCCTATATATTTTAGTGTTTTAACTTATTTTATCTTATCTTATCTCGTCTTGTCTTGTCTTGTCTTGTCTTGTCCTGTGCTGTCCTGTCCTGTCCTGTCCTGTCCTGTCCTGTCCTGTCCTGTCCTGTCCTGTCCTGTCCTGTCCTGTCCTGTCTTGTCTTGCCATAGGTGCACTGTATATCACTTCATAGAAGAAAATCCCTTCCCGTTGTATTGGACAATAGAGGTTCTCTCATGTTTAAAGGGCATATGTTTATGTTATAAGTCAGCCTATATTATATATGGATACATTAATACAGGTTGTGTCACGTAGACATACATATTCAGAAATACTGCCCTAGCCTGTTCTGATAAAACGTTTTGCATATAAATGAAAACACATAAAGCACATCTCTGTATGCTTGGTAGGATATTTTACTGCACATGTACTTGAGATAACTTAATACTTTTGGCTCATGAATGTACAATTATTCTGTAACTCTCCTGATGCCACTAAAGGACATTCTTGGACATGTTGACTATAACGTCACTCACAGGGCAGAAGTGGCAACTGCACTTACAAACCACATAGACAAAACATTTTATGTGCAGCTGAATGAATCTGCAGCTTTCCAGTTATATGCAATAGAACAAGAGGCTCAAATGTCTAAACGCAGCCAAGGACCTTACTTCACCTGCACACAGATCTTTGTAAATCTGTTTCTCGTTGTGCCATATGCAAGTTATTGCTTTGGCTCAGGAGACCTCTGGTGGGTTGTAACTCTTACTTCAGATGGTTGTTTGAACTTTATTCATATATTATATGACTGTTTTTGCTCCTGTTGGCTAACAGGCAGAGCAAATTCAGTAAATAAAATATCGTTATGGAAATAACAATTCAAATATACTATATACACTAATTCTTCACTGTTTTCCATCTCTAGTTCTTTTCATTTATCTTCCATATTAAAAAGTTAGTGTTGCTTTTAAAATGAAAACCATCACCGTCCGGAGTGTCTTCTCTCTGTATCACAAATAATCTGCCTCCTAAAAACTCTTTATTTATTTCTTTTTATTTTATTTTGACTCAGGCGCGTCTTGGTCAGCTTCGCCGAACAGAAACATTTGGGGTCCTTTTACTTCACGTGTGCGTCTGCTGCGCTGCCATCGTGAGAGGAAACCATGCCGAAGTCAAAGAGAGACAAGAAAAGTAAGAAAATATCCGTCAGACTGTGACACGGACCGACACATTTAGTGAAAATACACTGGACTGGTTTTGTTTGTAAAAACAACAACAGGAAATCAATGTAAGGGACGAAACAAGCTAACGTTAGCTTAGCTAACGAGTGAAATAGCAGTGGATTCACACAGTACTCTGAAGCTAACTCCGGATTCACAGCCTTCCCTGATCTGAAACTGTGTTTTACCAAGTCTTCAGCCTGTGTGAGGTTATTTTGCTCAGGGTTGACGAATCTAGGTTTAGCGGTTATTATCTAGACGTGTTCTGATCTCTTTATATACAGTCTATGGTTCTGATGTTGTCTGGGTTTGATCAAAGTTGCAAAATCTCCCTTTTTTCCTCATGATTTAAGTAAAGGTCTCCTCCACAAATCTGAAAGTGTGTTTTTTAAAATGTTACGACTTTAATCAGGATGTCTAACACCATCTTAAACTTAAAAAATGAACTTAACTTTCCACTTTAGTTGTCAATCTAAAAAGTAATTGCTAAGTTATTGTTATTACTATATTCTCTGTCTCTCTCAGTTTCGTTAACGAAGACAGCCAAGAAAGGGCTCGAGTTAAAACAGAAACTAATCGAGGAGGTGAGTGTTCTGGTCTCATGTCATCTATATTTGTATAGTCTTGTAAGAAGTTTGCTCAAGCTGTTGATATGATTCACACTAAACTATGCTCCTGTTTGTGTTTGTAGGTACGAAAATGTGTGGACACCTACAGACACTTGTTCATCTTCTCTGTGGCCAACATGAGGAATAACAAGCTGAAAGACATCAGGACAGCATGGAAACACAGCAGGTAACACGGCACGTGAAGCAGCCCATTAGTTTTTTATTTCAATTCAGGCATCAGGCATCTTTGTCATGGTGTGAAAACCGCGGTGTGATGTGTTTTTGTTGGCGGAGCTTTTTAAAGATGGTGTCTACAGGATGATCTTGGAATTACAAATTGTTATTCAACAACTTGTGTTTAAAGTGGGGGACATGGAGTTTGAAGGAGTCATTAGTCAGAGAGTTGTAATATAGAAGTTAAGCTATATTGGCTTCTTATGCTTTTTTCTTTGGTCTTCAGCAAACCTCCCAACTTCATTAAAGCTTATCACCAAACACAGGAGTATCCTTTGAACAGGGGCCACAGGAAAGATTTAACTCTCCTCTCTATTACAGGTTCTTCTTCGGCAAAAACAAAGTCATGATGGTTGCCTTGGGTAAAGGAGAAACAGACGAATACAAAGATAATTTGCACAAGGTGGGTGAGATCTTTCAGAATGGTGTCAAGTCAAAAAATATCACGACAACTGCTGGTATCTGTTGTATGTGCTTTACTTTGTACTGCTTTTGATAATCTGTAGGTCAGCAAGCATCTACGAGGAGAAGTTGGTGTACTATTCACAAACAAAACAAAGGATGAGGTGCAAGAGTAAGTATTGCTTCACAGACCACGGTTGTTGTAATAAATATTAATCAGAATTTAGCTGAATGACATTCTTTCTTCATAGGTATTTCAATCATTTCAAAGAGATGGATTATGCGCGAGCAGGCAACCCAGCACAGATGGCCCTAACTCTGGACGAGGGACCCCTGGAGAAGTTTCCTCACTCCATGGAGCCCCAGTTGAGGCAGTTAGGGCTCCCCACTGCTCTCAAGAAAGGCAAGATAAAAAATATTTGAGTGCAACGATGAAACAGTCAGTGTTTTATATCCTTTGGATCTGTGAAATTTTCTTCTACTTTAATTCTAGGGGTGGTGACACTGCTGAAGGACCATGAGGTCTGTAAGGAGGGAGATGTGCTCACTCCTGAGCAGGCTCGCATTCTGGTGAGTTCCTGAGCATTAAACTAGAGGAGACATCAACAGTGTTTCAATTTTCATTTGACTAAAAGTTCAACCTTGTTCCAATTTTTTTCCCACAGAAACTCTTCGGTATCGAAATGGCAGAATTCAAAGTACAGATCAAATGTATGTGGAACTCAGAAACGGGCGAACTTCAGAACTTTGCCGGTGTGGAGTCTTTGCAGGAGAACGAGGATGACGATGACGACAATGATGGTATTGATGCAGAATAAAACATCTGGATCAGCAGGGGCTTGTACCGATATAATAAGTCGTTTTTTGCCAACCACAACACCAAAAGGACTTTGATGTTGAAACCATTCACCCTGACAGCCTGTGCTGTGTGTGGACTCTAGTCTTTGTCCTATGTCTTTTATTCACCCCAAACATCTTGAATTTAAACTCTGGGCTGTTTTGCTGTTAAGGAGATACTCATCACTGGATTCAAGACTCAACAACCAAATTATCTTGACGCCACTTGTCAAGATTTGGAAACATACTGACAAAATGTCTTGTATTGCATTCAAGTACTTTGTCATTCACCTAAAACAAACATACTGTTTGATATGTGAGGCCACTCATTTGATGCATTTTATGTGGAAGAAAACATTTTTGTTGATTTAAGAAGTTTTATTTTCTTTTTATTGTAACAGTTTAATTAAGGCAGACTCTAGAAAACTTTTTCTCCCTTGTCATTTTTACATTTATACATCAACAGTGTTGTGCTCTTTGACATTAACACATGTAGGTTTCTAATAGATTCATTCTAAAGAAATTAAGAGTTTGGGAAAAAGAAGCACAAGTATCTACGATCACCGGGTCTCTTGCAGATCTATTTTCTGTAAAAACCTGGATAGGGAGATTTTGGCTCTGAGGTGAAAAGAGGGTCTTCATCTAAAGTAGTTTGGACACTCGTGGGCTACAAGATTCCAGGCTTCATCGAAGGCAGCGACCACTCTGTCATCCAGAGGACCCTCCTCTGCAGCATCCAGGTTCTGCAGGAGTTGCTCCATGCTTGACATGCCGATGATGACACCATCTCCAAGATCCCCCTGTAACAACAGACGATAGGAGATAATTTTCAAGGTGGCACACAGCATTTTCCAAACCTACGAGTCAATCTTTGACTCTGTAGTTTTAAAGATAGATGAACAGTAACTGAACAGATACTTTTAGGTGGTGAAACAATTGTATTTTAGCATAAACAAATTTGACTGATGACCATCTGATGTGAGGTAATTGCATTTGTCCACATAAGTTTAAGTATTGACTATTTCTAAAAGATTTGCTACTAATTAAATACAAAACAACAGAAACTTGACCAAAAACTACCACAGGGCTTAAAATCTTTATGATAGTAATATATGGGGGGGCATCATGTATTTAATGAAACCGTGATATGCTAGATCACTGGTCATTTATGTACTACTAGAAAATGAGGAATGGAAAGTCATAAAACTGATGATAAAAGATCTTTAGAATGAGTTAAAGGTCCAGTTAAGTTCCTGTCATTTTTCAATGTGGGCGACGGCCTGTTAAGATTCTTGGTTCATCAGTCTGAATAAGATGTCAGCTCAGGACCTATTCAGTAATTGAATACAAAAATGAAACTTTGTTAAGAATAAGATAATTATCCTCATGTGAAATTAGTAATTATGATTTGGATTTTGATAATCTGCTGTATATCATAATCTTCCCAAAATTAGCAACTGACAGAACTAAATCAAGTCTCAGCAGCTTTCATTGCACAGTTGCTTAAGTTACCTTGAGTTGGGAGTGGTGGTACATCCAGCGCATAGCAGCAGACGTCAGGGTGGGTTTTTCTGAGCCGTACACTGACTCCAGCGTCTTTAGAACCAAGCTGATGGCATGGAATTGACTTTCCTTCCAGTATCTAACACAGAAGAAGACAGTCGCTATTACAGTCTGTGCCTTATCAACACACTGATGTAGAAACTAAAGACTTAAGAACACGAATGATGTGGCTTGTGAAGAATGTCAAAAACAAACTGCAGGTTGTTTACCTGTCTCTATACGCTGTGGCCCAGTTGTTACCAAAGAATCGTCCTGCAGGCTGGGAGCCGTCTTTGTCTTCGTAATGATACTTCCCTGTCAGAAGGCCACCTGGACGAGGATGGGCAATGTCACAGTTCAAGTTTACATTTTCTGGAATACTTGTAATTATGTAGTCAGAGCTGTCACTCAAACAAAATTTAGGATTTCCATGTTACATTTTGAGAACAAGACTTCAGTCAAACATCCAACGCTGTAAAAAATGTTTTACTTTAAGAACAATTGTGCTTTAAGCTACAGTAAATGCTTATGTCATGGCAACCATTCATTGTGTTGGTGTGCTATGCTAACATTTACTATTTAGTGCTAAAAACAAAGTGTGGCCATCACTTGTTTTTCCAATTCAAACCAGAGGACAAACACAAAGTTTGACCTGTTTAGAGGTTACGACAGTTATTGGAATTCATACTGAATATTGAATATAAAATGTTTGAGCCAAATTTGTGACTGTATCAAATTATACAGTAGATTAGTACATTCTGACATTTTTCAGTAAAAACATGGATTTATCATCTGGGGACCACAAATACTTGTTCAGATATTTCAGTCTGGACCAAAGTGACCGATTCATTAACTATCCAGAGATACATGCATGACAAGTGTAACGTGACCTTAAAATGAGGTGTAAGACGTGAGGAGACACATTTATCGCAACTCGTGGGTATTTTCCTCCTGAATCAAATAGAAATGTGTCCGTTAGTTGCACCACAGGGACAGAGAGATGAACAGCACCTGCCAGAGGATTGTACGCGTAGAATCTCATTCCGTAGTATCTCAGACAAGGCAGCAACTCCGTCTCCACCTGTCTTGTTGTGGCGTTGTACATCCCCTGTGAATGAGGGTGAGCAAAGAAAGGGAACATTTCTCAATACAGTGAAGGATGCTTAGCCTCCGTGACACAAACTACTTTAATGTCCAACTCACAGCTTCTCACACAGGGATGCAACAGACATGCAGTATATTTAGCAGCTGATTTACTCTAAGGTGACACAACTGATGGGAGATGTTACTACAGTGTCATTTTCACAAGTGCCAGAGTACCTGATAAACAGTGGGCACGATCCAGTTGTTGTGTCTGCAGATGGTCACGATTTCAGCAACTTCCCATGAAGCATAATTCGACAGGCCAAACTCCTTGAATTTTCCCTGAGGGTGATTTATAACATTGAATCACATGTAATGAAGTGATGTGGAGTAGAAGCGTAGTGTTGCAACATGATAGGTATAGCATCATCTACTGATTTGATCATTTATACACAGCAGACAGATGTTTCTCATAGAAGATCAGGTCTCTGGTGTCTGCACCTCTTTGTGGAGCTCATCACAGGCCCTCAGAGTGTCCTGGATGGGGTTTTGGTGGTCCGGGGCATGGAGGTAGAAGAGGTCCACACAGTCGGCCTGCAGCCTCTGAAGGGAGGTTTGCAGCTGGGAGCGCACACTCTCTGGCTTCAGCGTCTTCCCGTCCCAGGGGTTGGCCTTGGTCGCGATGCTTACTGTGACACAGAGACAAAGAATCAAAAAATTGAAAGAGTTTATCGTAGAAAACAGACGCATTGGTTCTTCACTACAAGTATAAAGCTGAATATAAACCCTGACAGCTTGCATAAGGTTTAAGGGGATGTCATTGAACACTGACCATGTCATGAGAGTTTTATTGCTTTGACATTTTTCTGTGAGGTCACTTGAGTGCAACACTAATATCTGAAGAAAGCTGATGGCTTATGGAGCACAGGCGTAGTTGTGACAAAATCGAATCTGTTTGCTGGCAGCAATTTAACTCTTTAATCTATTCATCTACATTTACTTGTCTTTTCTGTGCACAATATGGTCAACACATTTATTGGGGACATGTTGACAGATTCTACCTGTGCCGGGGAGCTTCATGCCGCCGATGATCGCCTCAGACTTCCCGTCCACGTACATGAATGCTGTGTCCACATGTCTGTGTCCTCTCCCCAGGAACCTCTGCACCATCTCCAGACTCTGCTCGGCGTCAGCTCGGCCGCCGAACGCCATCGACCCCAGTAAGGACGCGGGCCGCTTCGCTTGTGTCGCCATGCTCCTTCCACACACGAACCTCAGCGAAAGTACCGGCACGTCTCTGATCGCGAGGATCTGTTGGAGCTGTCGCGCTCCTCCGGATATTCTCCCCCTCATGATCCTCGGCGAGCGACGCGAGGGCAAAGGTCGTGGAGGAGGAGGAGGAGGAGGAGGCTGATCAGGGAGCGTCGTAAAGTTACTGAACCACTTTAAAACGCAACACGCACATTGAAAGCTGATGGTTAACGTGGCTTCTTATCTTTGTGGTAGCGGAGCAAGAGCAAAGTTCATTATCTCTCACTACTTCCTGTTTTGTTTAGACCCACGTGTTAATGTTTACACGAGTATCTTCGTTACACAACGTGTAGGTGACTTGTGAAAGTCCTAGCACGTAGGTGCTGCACTTCTCATCTTTAACCACAAGGTGCCAGCAAATCCCCACATTTGACCAATCGTGCTAACGATACTAAAGTTTCCCATGACTAAGATAAGATCAAACTTTATTGATCCACACAGCGGCGAGATTCAGTTGTGACAGCAGCAGCAGGCAGGTCAGAATAAGGGAGGCAAGAGTTTACAAATGTTTTTCAAAAGGCAGTAGAATAAAAAATAAATTTAAAAAATGCTGACTATGAACATAATATACACCTTTCATTGTAGTGGTTTGTATAGAAATGTTCAGAAGTGAAGTGCAAGTAGAATAAACTGCAAATAGTATAAGTGACATGAGAGAAAAAACAGCGCAGAAGTTTATTTTAATTTTTTTTCAAAGATCTCAGCCATGCAGATGTGATGGAGTTAATCCACTATCAACAAAGAAGTTGTTTTTAGTATGTACGTTTGAGTATTTTTACATGGGACTACTGTAGACTACTGTAAAAAAAAGATGGCGGAGAGGGTCCCCTCGATGTAAATACAAAGTATTCAAATATTAGGGGGTAAAGAAAACTACAATTCACACAATTTAGATGATGCGAACTAGTGAAAACATCATGAGGATTATTCTACATTAAATTTCTGCCAACAGTTCCCTTTCACCAAAATCTTACACACTGGACCTTTAACCGTATCAGATGTTGGGCCCAGTAGATCTTCACTCCTGCGCCTCTCAACAGGTTGACAGTCATGGATATTCTGTGTGTTTTACGGCTCAGAAATCAACAAACAAAGAAACGTGATCACTACATAACTCAGTGAACTTGTTGCAGTGAAAGATCTACATCCCAACTCTGGCAGCAACACATCTTGTGTCTGAGAGGCCCTGATCTAATTCAAACAACGTGCCGTGTCGCCTCCACCCTCGCAGGGTGCAAGGACGGCGGTGACCCGGGACTGTTCGGGGTCACGAACACACAACATGAGCAGCAATGAACGCTTTGTTTGGGGGAGCAGCGGTAGTGGGTGCTGGCTGCTGACCCTCTGACCGCACCATCAGCTGTTTGCCCTGCAGAGTGAGCGTATAGCTTCTCCAGACCCCTGCACCCCCCCTGCTACCACCACAAACATCCTCTGGAGACTTTTTACATCACGTCTAGATGGTCCCACACCAAACAGGAGCACTTGGCATCCTCCTACGCGCAGACCTCTGTGCGTCAGAGCGCGCAGACTTCGTCCAGTGCGCACAGCTTCAAACCGTTTTCCTCATTACTTGCTTACTGAGCCAAATTAACTTACCATGGTTGTGGGAGGGAATATCATCACATAAAATAGGTCTAGTTGGGCGTCTAGTTGAATAACATCATGGCAGAAAATTCCTCGAGTGGCAAGTCAATGAAATCTTATTGTGCGTTTTTATCCAAGTAAAGTGAATTTTTTTAAAATTAAAATGAAAAACTCTCAGCTATGTCAGTGCACTTTGCAGACGGTGGAGTGTCTCATAGGTTTCAGAGGCTTTGAATAGCAGAGGCCACTCTTGGTGTCCTCCCCTCCATACACCCTCTCCCCCCACCCCTGCCATCATTACCAAGTCAATGGAGGGAGCCAGGGAGCTCGCAGCCGCCGCGAGTCTTTGCCCAGTAAATCCAACATCTGTCGAGAGGGAAGCATAGGTGAGCTGCAGTTTTCAGTCAGTGTCACCCTCACACCGACTCAGAGCGAGATTACGCACCGCATGTGATGGCTGTGTCATCTTTGGTCACTGTTGGTCATTTCCACGTGGAAGATCCTTTACGCGCCGTTTAATTTCATTCGAGACCGTTTGGATGATTTCTTCAGTCCATTAGATTCCTTTTTTCATTTTTAAACCTCTGATCTAACCTCATGACTGAGTTCATGATTTTTAAAACTTTAGTCTAATCCAAGAAGAGGAAAATGGGTGGTCTTATTTTTTCTTTTTTCTTAATATTTATCCAAGAGGCACACACTTTGCGTTATGGCACCGCCAACGACCTGCAACCATATATGTGAGTAACCTTCTTTCATATGTTTCTTCAATAAATGATTTAAACATTCTTCAGAGGATGTTTTCCTTTCAACTTAACCAAGGTGTTTTTACAGCCTCACGTTTCCTTTTGAAGTGTGAGCATGAGAAAACTGCTGGTTCACCTGCACATGCACTAACTTGTGCCAAAGACTCAAACAGAAGGATAAAACATGCTTGTGTTTTTTTCACATGTTTCAGAGGAATCAAAGAGCAGCTGGATCACAGATCTGTTCAGTAAATTTCAATCTGCTATTGGATGTCAACTTTCACATTGTTTTCTATCTACCTGGATGATTATATATTGTGGATGTGCATTGCATTCCTAAGTCTGTCAGAGGTGGTTAGTTTTCTCAAAGCCAAGCACCAGTTTGTTGTAGCAGGTATTCAAACCACCAAAATAATAAATGCACAGCTTTAAATTATGTGAGAGGAGTTTCTCGGCTGTGCCACTAACTGTAAGGTTTTTCATATGCAATTATGCAGACAGGTGGTGGTGACAGTGATTACTATTGTTTATGAGATGAGCAGCTGCATGTTGTCTCAAGATTCCTGCTGATCTCCATACGTTTCCTGTCCGTCCTTGGAGGTTTACCAGAGGAGTAAACTTTTCACTGTCCTCAGTCTGTCCAGCAGTGTGAAGACATCAGTGGCACCTCACAGAGACAGACTTTGTTTAAAAAGGACAAAACATCACAGTTAGACAGCTCATCATTTTTTACCTCAGGGTGAAAACTATCTCGTCTTTCTGCTGACGCTCAGTCTCGTATACGTACAATCAAGTGGAAATGTTTATCTTCTACTGTTTTTCCTGTGAAAACACTTCAAAATGTTTCACCTGAATCATTTGGAAAGTTTTGCCATGATTTTGAAAATAATAAATTGAAGTGGTAACTGTTTACAGAGGTTGCACTTCATATGCTTTTGTTTCCTGACAAACCTGGCTCACATCTAAAACATATTTTAACTTGTCTGGTTATAATTTTTGTCTTTGATTTTTCTCTGTTTTGTTTATCTTGTTTTGCTTTCATGTCCACGCCACCCCCTGAAAGTCTTTCTGGTAACACATTTCAGGAGATTATTGAGTTTAAGTCAGACTACAGGCAGTAACTTGTGCTCAGCGCTCAGAGGGGTGATGTCTGAGGAATTATCTTTAAGTCTTTAAAAATACAAAAACCAGACAGTAAGAGCAGCTTTGCACCTGAACACAGGTACTGCCCTCACAGGCTTTAAGTTGGTCAGCGCTGAAAACCCTCAAGCCTCGCCTGTCTATCTTTACATGCACCATTTCTTGCAGCGCTCATAAATTCCCTCGCTGCCATGTGTTCATCTGTAAAAACAACGCAGAGCATTTTGACATGTTAAGTATTTTTACAACTGCTTTTCATTGCAGGCCCAATGTGTGCGTGGAGAGGGAGGTGACACTGGTAGCCCAGAGGCAGCCGTGTGTGCAGGCCTTCACACGCATGGTTAAAGTGTGGAAGCAAGGCTGTGTGGGGCAGTCGTGGTGCATGGGATACGAGAGGAGGTGAGTAATACACCTTGCTTGTAGTCTGTCTACTCCACCGTTTCAAATCCTTTGGCTCTGTTCCTCCTGCAAACACTCCCAACGTCACCTGCAGGGGATGTCATGCTGCGTTGACTAAGCTCCAGCTACAACAAAGCATTAATTAATGGTTTTGTGTGATTTGCAAGAGTTATGCAACCAAAAGAATTCATCACATAGGGCAGTATCCGACAGGATGAGCTCTGACTCCTTGATCTCCTCCTTCCTCTCCCCTCTTCATCTCTCTTACTCTTGTTCTGTAATCACTGCTTTAAACCTCTCATATCAGTTTAAGTGCAAGGTGTAGCCCCACTTCACCTGAGTTACCATCTATTTAACACTCAGTCGTCCCTGCAGCCAACATTCCTTTGAAGCAGGGTCCTAATGCTAACACTTTAGCCTGTCTCTCTGAGTCAGTGTGAGGAGTCCGCCGCTCACACTCGCTTTCTGCGCGTTATTTACCGTGTTACCAAGTCAAAGCTCACTTTGAAGGCAGCCAAGGCCACAATTACTCGCTGTAAACGGAATGTGTTCCCACAATGTGTAATGAGTATGGAGCAAAGAGAGGGGTCTCAAAGTACAGGGAGAGGACAGTGTCACACTCAAAAAACGTTGTCTTTAGAGTCTGGGAAAAATGTTTGCTGAACAATATGCTGCACCTTGCTTTAAGACTGGGAGCTTTTTGAACAGGGAGAATGTTTATTTTTCCTGATCGAGACATATGGAAATCTAAGAATTAATGCATCAAATATTAAGTCAACCCTAATGCTTATATGCATGTATGGTCACCATAGATCATATATAAAGATGTCTCCAATTCTTCCTATTTAGAAATGAAGCTGAAATATCCTGGATACAAACGCTACCATCAGTGGCCGCAGTGTCAAGGCTCCGTCAATACACACTCTAGACCAATTATTAAGCAAACTCAGCTGTCAATAATAATATTCAATCAATTTTTATGGCATCAAATAACTTAATAAAATCAAGCTTATGAGAAAAACAAATACTTAAACTACCTGAAATGACAGAAACTATCTTTGAGAAGAATTTGATGTGTGCTTTGAATTTTTAGTTTTATCAATGTCTCATCAGTGACCTGGAGATAGTTAGCACAGAACTATTTTCTGCTCTCGAGATTTATATTTGCCACTTCAGAAAGTTTCAAAGTTTTAACGTAATATTTTTCATTTGAACAGGACGGCATACTACACGGCATACAGACAAGTGTACAGACAGGATTATGACACTGTGTACAAGTGTTGCCCTGGATGGTCTCAACTTAACGGAGAAGCGGGTTGTCTTTATCGTAAGTATCCTTGTTCCTTATGTTTTTCTAAAACTTTATCAGATTTGTTATTGATATGACCCTTTTATGTGAAACAGATGGAACATGGAGGTTGGTATGTTTGAGATGTGTCCCCAGCTCTTGTGTTGTTTCTATAGACTGTGAGGACGTAGACTTTAGGTCTAGAAAGTGAAGCTAATGCGGAAGGGTCTGAAATCTGTATTCTCTCAAATGACCAACAGAGGGTGATTCCAACTGTTGCAAAAAGAAGTCTATGAGAAAAAGACCTGACATCTCACAATGGGTGCAGGTTACAGGTGTAGGTGAAGTGTCCTCGAGCTCTCAATCACGCTCATTCCCCACTCCTCAAAATATGTTTACTTCTGGTTTAAAAGAAAAACCAAAAAAACAAAAAAATGGTGCAAAATGCAAAACTCGAGGCTTTAGCACGGCAGCTCATAAACCAATGGGTGACATCATGGTGGGTTTCCACTTGATTTTTATATTCCCACATGGTTTGAATGTGGATGCTGGGAGAATAATCCTCCAGTGGTTAAAGTGTTGACGTGTGAACATTCATCAACAGTTGAATGTGAGTGAGGTCATGGCTCTGCAGCGTGGATACAGCATTGTCTGGCACTTATCATTTGCTGGATACTTTACTTTTACATGGTGCAGCCCTGCTCATAATGTTGCAGTGTGTTTCAATCATCCAGACAGTTATGCCACTTTCTTCACGCGGAGGTGTGACATTGGAAGTGCAGGTCAGAGGATTCAATTATGGCAGAGAAGACAGACCGGCCGTCCAGTGTTTACTCCAACCAATCACAGTGAAGCCCTCAAAACAATACCCATCAGTGGAGACCACCCGCTGTTCTTCATCAAAAGAACAAAGAGAAACTAAAGTGAATCCTCTCACCGTAACTCTGACTCTCTGATGTCCGTGTGTGGACAAGTATTTCTGCTGGACACACTGAAGCTGCCAGGAGCTCATCCCTCTTGTGGATAAGCTTAGCTTTACACCACTGAGACCAAGAAGCCTCCTTTGATGGGATTTTACAGCCAGTGATCCAGATTGCATAGCCTGCATACCATAAACTCATGGTAAAGACCCATGGTAAAGACTTCCTGTAAACAGTTTGTCCCCTGTTCGGTTGACTGACAAGTAAGTTCCAACTTCCCTGTCCCATGTGCCCTGCCTGGAAACACTGTGTGAGACTAATGCTCAGCTCTCACACCCCCAGTGCAGACACATTACTCTGTGGGGCAGCCACCCGATGGGAAGTGGCTGAGCCGGGGAGCAGGAGAAGATCTCCTGGATGCGCCTGTCATCAGTGTCTTATTATGGCATCAGCGCTCTCTTCAAAGCGCCCTTTGTGTCCGGGGAGAAGGTTACAGTATTAAATTATACAAGGAAGCATTGCTCTGTCTACTTTTCACTGGGTCTGGTTTGTTTTAAAACACTCATAAAGAAATGTCTTAAAGACCCATCCTTCAGGACAGTGTCTCCCCTCACTTTAAGTAGACGGCGGGGTTTTGTTTCACCTTTCGTGTGACAATGGCTGCTCTCTTCGACATGAGGCAGGGCTTTTATCTCTGTAACCAAAGAAGCAACCGCACTTTGAGATGGGACAAACTAATCACCCTTTTCTCTGAGCCATTGAACCCGGATAAAAGGAAACTCACGCCACAATCCTCCCTCTCCCACTCCTGCGCACTTTGCTATGCGCTATCTGTACTGTACCTCAGTCAACACTGTACAATCTGTGGAGGCGGTTTTCAACAGCGTCTTCAACATCCAAAAGGAAAAAAATCTGCCCTGCAAAAATCTACAGCTTTGAACAAATCCCCTGAAAAACACCCAAATGAGAAGAAGATGGGAATGCTTTGTATTGAGATAGTGATTTAGTGTCTGGCACTAAACTTCCTTCTCTCTCTGTGTGTTCCCTAATAAAATGTCAGTGTAAGGTAATTAGGCTAACGACCTGTGGGTATTGTGAGGCATTAGAGTGGAACTGAGGGTCTAATTTAGTTGTAGATGCAGCACACACAGTGGCTGAGAAGTGACAGGTTGAATAGTTTGTCATTCCTTCTCTTCAGTTGTCCATTGTGTTCCATTGTACAGATGTTGACATCCTCTTACAATATTGAATTTGTTGTGCTCTCCAGCTTTCTCTGCTTGGCATAGTTAGTCACATATTTGGGTAATATACCAAAGCAGAGCTGCTGTTTTCCATATCTTTCTGTTTCAGGCTACTATCATTTAATTATTATGGTTTGTAAGTTTTCCAGTTACACAATGGCATTGATTAAGAGCGGCTTGCAAATATTTTATAAATATATATAAAATATATTTGGAGTTTTTGTTTTCCAACTTTTGATGTTTTCCAGCATCATTACACAAAGAATATTGCTCATCGTGGAAAGTCAAACTAAAGCTGTTGCAGTTCTTTCACAATATAGCCATGGACTTGTGCAGAAATGAAAATGAATGCTTAATTTTTATTTTCATTAATGAATTGGCAAATTTTGAATCTTGATTTAGTTTGTTAGTTTAAAATGATATTTGAACAAAACTGCCAGTCACCAAAGTATTTAAACATTAATTCTCTGTATTATTTAGATCTAATTAGCCAATTATCTATTCAATAGTTTTATAATCTAAGACTTTTTGTCTTCAAAGTCAGTGAGGAGACTTGTGGAGGCAGACTGGATCGTCTGAATACCCCCCCCTCCAAGTCCAGCTGAGGAGACTTTTGTGTGTTTTGAAAAGAATCCAATTGGCTCTATGACTATCTCGTCCTCCTGAAGGTGAAGAGCTCTTGACTCTGTGGTGGCGACTTCCTCCACTTAACTGTTTGCAGGGCCACTCAATCAAAGAGTTAAACCTTTTTACCTCGGCCAGTAGCCACGGGCCGGGTGAGGATCGATGGGGTTAGCCCCAGCTAAAGTGGAAACAAGCAGTTATGTTGATTGATGGCAACAATAAGCTTTGTGACAGGGGCTGAGGAGCAGCGACAATGGCTTTTCCAGTTTGTTGTCCTCGTTAACTGCTCAGTGGGAACTGGCCTCCTTTTGTGGCGGGACCAGGCGGGTGAAGGTACATGTGAAATAGGCTCAGTAGGCAGGAAAGAGGAAATGGTCTTCTGTCCATGGGTGGTCTGTGTGCGTGTGTGTGTGTGTGTGTGTGTGTGTGTGTGTGTGTGTGTGTGTGCGCACACACACGCAACACAGCATCAACCATTATGTCAGCAGTCATGGGGGCCGCATCGTGCACAGCTAAACGCAAATAGAAACGGACCCAGATCCATAGAAAGGAGCAGACAGAAATCACCCAACTGAGACATAACATGGAGAATTACACACCAACACAGTTGTGTGATTAAATAGTTTGTTCCCTGTACATACGGCCCCTGGTTACACTGACATGGTCCTTTTGATCTCGTGAGTAATGTTCAGGAAGGAAATTTAAGGTCAGTGGAGTATACCCAAAACAAAACTGACACATTTTTTAAGAGTGTGTGGAATAGCTGTCAAATATCAGGTGGAGATCAACAAACTGAGGACTGTTGTAGCTGTAAATGCAAAATGTAAGATCTTGTTATGGGAGGCGATTGTGGAATTGAACATTCCTTAGAGTGAGAGTCCAAAGCAAACATGATTCTCATAGTCTTCAGACATAGGCCCAAAGAAATCGAATGACTGCTGCTGAATAGTCCTCGAGACACAAATGTTAGAATATGTAGCACTTCTTCATAGAAAAACCTGAACAAAACATTAATACATGTCCTGAACATTATTTGTACTTGAGGCCTGTCATCTGCAATGTTGCTAAAGACAACAACTCCCATGATCCCTTGCTGCTTATCAACATCATCAAACGAATGATAATTACATATTGTGAGTTCAAATGTCATCAAGGAACAGATATATAACAGATTTGATATATTTGTACTGGTCAATTAGGGGATGAATAAGTTTACATATAAGGGTTGTACAGGATTTCAGTGCCATGACATATTTTTTCAGTTTGAAACACTGGGTGAAATAAATGAGGCTGCAGAAAACTGACCAATGTCTATAAATTTTATATACAGAAAGTTTCCTGTTTAGTCTGAGTGATATGCATTCCATCATTCTGTCTAATTTACATCCCTGGAACATTAGAAAGAAAAGTGAAAGGATGTATCAGGTATAACTATGTGATATCAGACAAAATATTTCATCCCTTTACTTTTATGTAAATATGAATATAAGTATGTGATGATATGTGTGTGATAATATGATGTAGGGCAAAGCCTGTGATATTCTCATTGTTGGGTCCTGCACACTAAGACATTTTTGCTGAGCATTATTGTGCCTCTTTTGTCAAACTGACCTTGTATCTTGCTCAAATGGTATTTAAATCTTTCAAAGAAACCTGTCAGAGATCATCCGACAGAGCTGGCCCTAGTTTTCACTGGAACTCTTTGAAATGACACATTCCTCTGCGAAGCAAAACATGATTTGTTGCCTCAAAATACAGTGCTTGGCTCCGCGCGTACCAATTATGGCACCAAACGGAGCCCTCGCGCCGGGCCTTTGTGTCTGCGAGTTGTCCTAAATGCGGCCTCCCTCTGGGACTCACTCTGGGGGTTAAACGGATCGACGGAGCCTTGACAAACATGAACTCTCTGCGTGGATGTGGTCGTCCCCTTCAGAAGCTGTGACACCTGCTTGTTTGTTTTTCAAATTCTCGCCGCAAGCCACTGAACCCTGCTCCCTGTTTTGGGGAAGCTGCTAAATCTTCTCAGAGAAGGTGTCTTTGTAATAGAGTTGAGGCATTCACAGCCACAGATGAGTTGGGTTTCGTGCCACGCTGCATGCCACATTATGGAATTATTTCAGGGAAGATTAAGCCAGGGATCAGGGCGGGGGTGGCCCAAAAATGCTCTGGTCAGCTGCCAGAAATCCTGTGTCTCACATCTCAGAAGGTCAAAGGTAGTTTCCCCATGTTGTCTCTTAAAGAAGTTCCCCTAAAGTGACTCTGAGAGACATCTGACCTCGTATTTTGTTGCTGGCGATTGAGTTCATCTCAAGCTTTTTCTCAGGAATGTCCCTCACAGCTGGAGGTTTTTATATCATTGTCCTAAAGGATTTGGATCCAGTCGAAACTGTGCAATTAAACCAAACCACTGTGTGTTGCTCTTTTCCCCTTCTGCTCGTCTCTCATCTGTTGCTTTCACCACATCAAATCTCCCTCACATGAGATAATCACAGAAGTGGGGATAGTTGTGTTACTGTACACTGAAGCACTGCAGCGTATCGTAGCTGTTGTAGACATGCTGTCCAGAGGAGCTGGAAGTAATCATGTGCAGATTAGCAGTGGTGAGAGGGTCTTCCTGCTGGAGTACGATTTCAGTGGGCAAAATGTAGGATTATTAGTTATCGAGCACAACATGGGTTTCTAATGTTTGCAGAGTATTCTGTGTTGACACACTGGCTTGTTTTGGCTTGTGTTTTGTACAGTGCAGTGTATGTGTGTATGTTTATGTGTGGGTTATTTGTACTGTTGAGCAGGTGCCTTAAGGTGTGGCCAGATGACAGGCGCCAGTCTCACTGTAATTCTACTGAGAGACATGGGTGAAATTACTTTGGCTCATTTGTCATTATTAGAAATCATGTCTTAATGTCCTCCTCTATTTTCTGTAAATGTTATTTTTATATTATTCCTTGTGGCTGCCATCTGTAAATATAGCCTATATTTCCACACCCTGAAGCACTTCCTCATTTCCTTAGCACAGGATTGTTGCCTCTGTTTTTTTTTTTACAAGTATTTCAACGCTTTTCTTTGTAAAAGCAAATCAATCAATCAAATCAAAAATCTGTTTCTTTTAATCTGCAAATGTCATATAATGTTTGATCTTTTAATATTTAAAGATGCATGCAAAGAATTTGATGTATTTTTTAATTATTAATTTACAAAGAAATACAACAGAAACTGCGAGAAGCCCCAAATGTATAATTTAACACAATCTATGACGAGCAAATAGTATTTTTTTCTTCAAAAATGACTCATATACAAAAGATTGTGGAAAGTTAAAATTTGTAGGTTAAAGTGAAATAACAGTTTCTGTTTGAACAGTCTCAGCCACTCCGATATCATCATCATGACCATACATGGCCTTTAAATAGCGTCCGAACATCTATCACCTGGTGTGATGATTGGTCACGTTGCCTCTGATTGGACTGGATGGGCTGAAAAATGTGTATCTGGCAGAAGACGTTTTCTTAAATTCTTCCTGTTATTATACCTGCTCTGTGCTCCTTCACTCCCTGTGTCCATGTGTTGCCAGTCAGGAGGAGCAATGACAGACATCAATCCTCGAGACCTGTCATCACTAAGCACTGTACTCTGCCCAGCAGAGTGCAAACAGCAGGCCTGGCTTAAACAGCTGTTTTACTTCTCAGGGATATTAGCCTCAGAACACATCAGATACAGTGAGCATCCAGCACACATGCACGGTATGTGCACACACAGCTAAAGGTGAAGGAATGGAATGTGATGGTGCACCTCTGAGGTGGATGCACATGTTTTGAGCTTCCTAGAGCCTCTCGCTGTTATTGTGTCCTGAATTCTTTGAATGTCACGTTGTAATGAGCGAGAGCAGTTTGACTCACAGGGATTTATGGACGCAAGGCCGTCGGCTCTGGGAGATGAACGAGACATGCTCACCCTGTGGCTCTTTGATTTACCCCCTGACTTACACGAGCACGTCTGTATGACCACAGCTTGTGACAGTGATCAAGAGTTCACATGCCATTCTCAGTTCTCCAACTGTGCAGGAAAGAAGACACTTTTCTTTAAAAGTCACAGAGACTAATTCTGCCAGTCGTGGTAAACACTGTGTTTCTATGAAGATGGAGTTTCATTTGGCTTAATGCCTGAGTCTCTGCTCAGAATGAACCAAGTGATGGATTCCTCTTACATTGGATAGTGTGAATGAAGGAGAATCAAGGTTCCACTTTAGTGAACAGGCCGATGATGAGGCTTTCATAGAAAGAGTTCACAGTTTAAAAATGCCGATGTTGATGTCTCATGGTTACAGCCAGGTGTATGCTTTGCTTTGCTCACCTATTTCTTTGTCCTTCTCTCCCCACCCTGTCTGTCCACATGGACATGTGCAGCTGTGTGCAGCTATGGTGTGTGCTTCAACGGTGGCCATTGTCGGGTGGGTTCCACCCAGCTCTGTGACTGTCCTGCAGGGTTCAACGGACCCAGCTGCCAGTATGGTGAGTACCAACATCCCTACTGTGTTTCTTAAGCTGTGAGCAGACATGAAATCCGGAAAATTGTGTCCAGACATTTGTTGGAGTTTGCCTTTCACATATGAAGAATGCAGGAGATTTTCTGGATCAGACAGGTGCACATCACGGGAACATTCAGGAGAGGAACATTCAGGAGAGGAACATTCAGGAGAGGAACATGGTAGCGTCTGGGTAGAAGATGCAGATCCACATTGAATCATTGTAAAAATCTCTCACATCTCGTTGTCTTTCCATTTTGACATCTTCATCTGAGACTTCTTCCAGTTTTGTATCTGCCGTTGTTAGAATAATCATCAACAAGTCCACTTGCTCACACTGACATTTTCCTGACATCTCACTTGAGGGCTGACAGGAGCTTTTCTGGAAAATGTCTGGACCAACTGACTCTGACATTTGTGTTCTCAGAGGAAGCCCCTCCAGACAATTTCAGGAATATATCCAGAGTTCAGTGCATGTCTGGAAGCAGAAGTTTGTTTTCGTTAAATTTGCCCCACTCAAGCGATTCTTAGGTATCGAGTGCAGAAATAAAGTGTTAAGTAATTTTGCTTTTGTTATTCTTTGCTGGAGCCTGTTTTTCTGATCCATTTCACTCATCTCATCATTTAGAGATCGCCTTTCACTTTGAGTGAATTAGAATCTTCTCACATAAGCATAGGTTGTTTTTTTAACCAGAAGTCCAACTATTTAATCAGCAACTCCATTGTTGAATTAGCTGTTGAAGTAAAACAGTGGAGGGTTCTGTTGTTTTTCTGATAGCACCACACGACAGGAAATTCCTCTTTGTGTAACAATTTAGCAGAATCATCCATCTCTCCCTCCAGTTATACCCTCCCAGACGACACTGACTTCTGTTACATAAGAGTAGAGACAACTGCAAATCCTGGTTCCTTTGTTTCACGATGGTCTGACCTGACCTTACACTCTCCGACCAGCATCTTATATCTCCCAGCTCACCACTAAAGCTATTTTCAGAGATGCACTGAACTCCTTACATTTTTCTGAAATGATCCACAACCATTTCAACAACCATATAAATAATTTCTGATGTTAAATGTGATTTATTTGACTTCCTTAAAGTGATCATTTCCTTTGGGGTTTGGACTATTGGTCCCAAAAAGACATTTGATAAACTCTTGTTAAACTGCTTTCAGAAATGCACTGAACTCTGGATATTTTTTTTACAATTTTGTGGAGGGGACGTATGTGAGAAATCAAATATCAGAATCAGTTTCTCCGGATACTTAGACCCTAAAGTCAAATGTCCTGAGAATGTCTTAGTGAGCCCGTGTGAGAATACAGCAGGAAAATGTGGATGAAAGAGAAGAGCCACACACTTAGAAGATCATGACAAAGATTTTAAATTGAAAGGACAATGAGATTCCCGAACTTTTGACAATGATGGCCGATGCTAGTGTCGATGTACTGTAAACAAAAACATATGATTTCTGCAGCAGTATTTATACATGTCCTTCCTCCTACGTGCTCTACCCAGATGCCACCTCTTGCCTGAATGTTCTAGACATTTGTCTGTTAGTTTGACTCAGAGAGTCTCCTGATGCACTCTTCATACGTGATAGGCAATCTCCAGAAAATGTCCAGACTCAAGTCTGTTCTGTGGTGCGACTGTCGTGGCTACTATAGGAATCATGATCAAGCCCTTGGAAATCGGGCACCGACAGCCCCTCCATATGATTAGGGCTCTCGCCGGCACCGAAGCTGACCTGACTTACTTCTGATTTCTTCATGCTTGAATGAAAGACTTAATCATAAGGACTGAGGATCCATAACCACACATGCTCAATGAGGTGCAGCCGAGCACAGCTTAAGGCCACAGTAAGTGAACATGCAGGACCTGATGGGCCTAGTGGAGGTCTTTGAGAAGATGGAAACCATGTGTTGAACCAGTTTGCGGATCACTCCTACATTAAAGGAACAGGTTAACCTAGAGTTATACCTATAGACATAGTTACAAGTAGTAGACTTGGCATAAATACCCAGGAACGAAGAGTATGGGTTTGAATCCCCTGTAATATCAATGGATTGAATGATGTTATCTGAATGATGTGTGAGAAGGCTTTCACTTACTGCATGTATGTTGTGTAGGATGCCTGCCCTCCTTGATCTCAGCTCTAGCAGCTCATCAGTCATTGCAGAGCACCGCTGCATTTTTCCCTGACACATAATGATGTACAGTTTGCTAACCACTGTATCACTGGATTTGTGCTGAAGCAAAGGCAAGTGCGCATGAGGGGGGTTGTCACTCTTGACAGTGGGAGAGAGCGTTATGTTGGTCTCCTGGATGCTGCTCAACAAAACTCATAAAAAGTAAATTATTAATCTAACGGAAATCCCTCCCGCAATTTTTGCGTAATCCTGCTGTCAAACACACAAATTAGAATGGCACTCCACCATGGCACAACAAGTCACGTTAAATTCAATCGAACAGCAACACATTTCTTCATTTTCAATTTATTTTCATCTATATCCATGAATTATTCTCTGGGATATTGGTGATAATGTTGGAAAACTCCTTATCTCGCCCCCTGGTCTGGATCTGCACCAAAATTGAATGAGTTCTTCCCTGACTCACACAGCATCGTCCCACCAAGTTTCATGAAAATCTGTTTAGTTTTTCTCTTTGTAATCTTGCTTTCAATCAAAAAACTCCTTGGCGGAGGTAATGAATCAGGGAAGAGAGAGAGTGGACATTATCAGGAATCCATCAAAACATCATCGCATCAGACAAATAATTAAGAAAAACAAGTGAAAGAGAAAGAATAAAAATATCTTGTGTAAGATTTGATTTATTGGTCTAATATCCGAACAAGACTTAGGATTCCTGTTTCTGACATCAAACCCCCCTAAGACACCACAACATTAACCTGTCACCCACACATTTATTGGACGAAATAAATAAATAAATCTTATCAAATGAAAACATGTCTCTTTCTGCAGTTTTGGCTTTAGAAAAATAAACAGTGCTGTTGAAACTCAAGCAGTTTCGCTCATCCTGTTGCCATATGTCAGTGCTTTTATTCACGGTCTCATTTTAAAGTATCAAGCAGAACATAAATAAAGGAAGTACAGTAGGTATTCTGGCACAACGTCACCTTCTTGTAATGTGCATGAAGAGGGGGAGCAGTGTTGAAACGTCAACAACACTTGTAGTATTGAGAGCTTATCACGCGACGGATGTGATTTGGCCTTTTGTTGTAGTCAAGACCATTCCATCAAAGCACACTGTCCTAATCTAGTGTAGGAAACCAAAGCCAGACATCAACTTCAGAAAATGTCCAGACAATAGGGTCTGGACTTTCTCCGGAGTTTGCGTTTCACATGTGAAGAACGCAGCTGGAGATTGCACGGGTCAGACAAATGAGTATTAAGATAAGGGGTGGTGTCCGCAGAGATAATGCAAGAAGAAGGACGCGACGCCAACTCGGGTGCGATAAATTCTCCAGACAATATCCTGCTGTATTCTCACATGTGCTCATGGAGAATGTCTGGAGCAACTGACTCAGTGATTTGCATTCTCACATTTAGCCCCTCCGGATAATTTCTGGATAATCCCTGGAGTTCAGTGAATGTCTGAAAGCAGCTATAGTTTGTTGCAAGCCAATTTAAACAAATGGAGACAAAGTTTGCTGATATTTAGCTCCACCAAAGAGGTTTTTATTTTCACCCCCTTCAACAGGATTACATAAAAAACTATGGACCAGATTTTCATGAAACTTGAAGGACGGGACTTGAGCCAAGAAAGAACATTTGACGAGGATCTGGGAAATTTTCATCACTTTATTCAATGTTGTAGGATTTGTTTCCTAGGGAATAATTCATGAAGCTTGTTGAAGTCAGTCTGTCACAATGAGGGAACTGATAACTATGAATGTGTAAATTTGGTGCAGCTTGATTGAATATAAGGGGACTGTTAGACCTTGGTTGAGATTTTATTTTATTTTTCATCATCTTTGCTTGGATGTTGTTCTGCCAGCTCTGAAATTCACTCCACTATCTCGACATCCCATCACAGTCTCCATCCTAGCTCTGCCTCTGGAAGACACTGTTTGATATCAGCCCAGACATCAGCCTCCCCCTTCCCTGTCATTGAGATCCAGCAGCATTGTTCTGCAATGTGAATGATAGCTGTCATGAATGGGCACCTAGGGGCCCATGCTGGTGGAGAGCTATGCAGCAGACCCCCACACCCTGATCCTCCCCACTATTGGAGGCTATCAGTCCTCAAACAGTCTGGCAGTTATATAGCTCTGTGATTGGCACTGAATGGTCTGCAGGAAGAAGGGGGGTTGCGTGTGACTCCGCTTGACCAGGGGCAACAACTTGGGATGATGAGAGTGGGACACAGTCAGGAATAGTCTCGCAGCTGTCCCTTTTTTTTGGGCTCATACATGGGCCAAATACAGGTCACATCAGTGTCAAGAGTCCTGAGGGCAACGGCAAAAGCTGCGGGCTGAGTATAAAGTGGATCGTTGGTGAAAGACCGGTTTATAGAGTGACGGCTCTGATATATTGTTCCGACATAATGAAGAACACTCTGCGGTGGTCAGACACATTAACATTTTCTTGTTGCGCTGTCACTTTTTTTGGGCCCTGGATAAATAACCTCAGTGGTTGTGGGGATGAGGGCACGGCCGCTCTCACATGCTGATGTTATAATTCAGTTATGGCTGCGGTCCACATGTTTCACACAGCTGTCAGTCACCGCCTGTTCTCTTGTCATGTCAACGTAAAAAAGCCGAAGCCGTGGAGGAGAATGTGGTCGAGGACAGCCGCCCTTCACTCAAAGATTCCCTCATCGTTTAATAACCACAGACCGTTCTCGGCAGCATTCCTCCGCCGTCTTGTGTGATGATGTCCCCTCGGTGCGTTTCATGTGGTTCCTCCATGTTTGTGTACAGCGATTGGTGTGTGTGTTTATGACGTTCAAAGGGGCCAATTAGTGCCATGTTCGCAATACTTGTATGAGGCTGTCATCTGTTTTTTCTTTTTAGTAGTGTTGTATCAGTGATGTACAAGGCGGTAATTACTTGTTTTTGTCTTGACTCTGTGGTAAGACAACAGCTGGTGCCTCGAGGCTCCTCAGGTCATTTCAAACTCAATATATCCCATTTTTCTGAGGAACTCAAACCATATCAGTCATTACTATCAGACATTGTGACAGATTAGCTCATTTAACGGTTGTGTAATGTGACATGACTGATGGAGACTTGTGGGAAGAAGTCATCGCAGTTGTGTAAATAACTTTCCGGATGGCAGCAGTTTTATCAGAGACAGGACATGTGTCTGATGGTATTAATTATTCAACAAGTATTTTAAGGTCCTGGAAAAAAATTCTTCTGAGATTTTCTGGCAAATTTGCAACAATTCTGAAGAGGGTTAGGGTTAGGGTCAGAGAGATGTATCTCTGTATTTTTTATGCTGCTTCCAGAGATGCACTGAACTCACTGCACTCAACACACTGGACATTTTCCTGAAATAATCTGGTGAGGCTGTATGTGAGAATGCAAATGTCATTTTTCATAACTTTTCCTGTCAGGCCCACATTTGAATACAAACTGTCAAATCAAATCTCATTACAAACCCAGTGTAAATCATTTTGTCATAAATGTTCACGTTGATGAGGAATGTTTAAGATTAGAAACCAAGTTTTCAAGGTTTAAAGTCATGTTGTCTTTAGCTTTATATTTAAAATGAACCGTTAAGATGTGCTTTTGAGTCTGTTTTGCTGTGGAGTCTCTTTTGTAAAAACTCTATGCCCTGTCTATGGTTGACGTACTCTGTATCCCGCCTGTCATCAGCAGACAAGTGGTATCCACTGGGATCAACAGCCTCCGAGGCTTTTAGACCGCTGGCAGGGCAGATGTCTTCATACCAGCTGACATCTGGGCTCAGACAGACAGCCATATGAACAGAAAGGCAGACAGACACTCTTTGTAACACAAAACTTTACTGTCTCATCTCGAGAATCGTTAGATGTCTCAAAGCTGCCTCATGTTTCCTGTTCTGAGGTGAGGGGTAAAGTCAATGTTGTATCAAAAACATGAATGATGTTGACACGAACATGAGGGGTCAGAAATACCTAAATTAAATCATGCAGCATTATATAAAATACAGAATACTCTGTTCCCACAGGTTTAACAGGCTTTTATTTGTTCAAGATCTTAAACTGTGACATATTTTACTGACAGAGCTCTCTCTGTGTTATAGTATTTTTTCCTGAACCATAAGCTCATGTCTTGGCTGTGTTAGGAGTCGTGTTGCCAGGAGGACCAGCTTGTTCTCAGCATCACTCAAGACAGAGCTTCTACTTTACTGATGGCTATCATTATCATTATTCTGTAATGTTTCGCTTCAAAGCAGACTCCCAGCCTTCTGTAAGTCAGTGTAAAGGTTAGCATATCATACCATCTGACAAGCATTCATCCACCAAGAGTATGAATAGGCTGGATGAAGCCACTTAGTCTGATCTGACTCGTCCATCATAATAACTTAATTGAAACATATCATATTTTTAACAAAAAGATCAAGGTTTTAAAAGGGGAAACTAAAGAACATAAATCCAACATTACTAAATTGTCTATTCTCTTGGCTTCGCACATGTGTTGGCCTTGGCCGGAGGCACATTTTTGGGTTGTCTCGTCCGCCCGGCCATCCCACTCTTGTCTGAAGAATGCCATGAGCAGAATTTATCATGTGGACTGGAGGATGAACTGATTAGATTTTAGTGGTCAAAGGTCAAGGTCACTGTGACCCCACATTCATCTCATTCTTGTGAATGTGATCGGAAACGTTTGGAGGGAATTTCATTACATTCACTTGGTCTGAAGATGAACTCACTAGAATTTAGTGGTCAAAGGTCAAGGTTGCTGTGACCTCACAAAACATGTCATTGGACATAACTCAATAATTCAAACGCTAATTGTGATGGGATAGAATGAATACCAGATTAAATTCCTTAAGGATTAAAGTCCTTACTATCAAGAAAACAAAATGTGTTTTTCTGTGATATTGTATTTTTTGTGACACATTTGAACAAACACAAGAGCTGACCTCGCTGTGGTTGAGAGCAGAGATGGAAGTTGTGGAGCCTTTTTCCAAGAAAGATTAACAGTACAGAAGTTGAGTATGATATCTCCAGAGTTTTATTCAAGCTTATAAACAGTTGACTGAAGCTCTTGATAATAAGGTCATTCATGTCTTTGGAGCCTGTTGGAGCATGAAGTGAACCCTCCACAGTCTAGTGGTCGAGGTGCTGAGAAAAGACAGTGGGAACACGGTGATAAACCACCGTGAAAGAACACCATCAGAGATGCTGCTTTGTATCCACAGAAAATAAGAAGGGAATAACTTCAAAAACTACACAAATTGTGATAACTACATGCTCTTCCATCAGCTGCAGTTACCCGAAATACAAATCTAATTTTATTTCAAAAGTGGGGAGAGGCAGACCGAACAGTTCTGGATATTTTAGGCTGCATTTTTAATTGGATATTTGTCAGCACGGTTGCAAGGTCAGCGAGGCAACCCTGGAGCTATTGTGAGAATTTATTGCTTTGTTAAAGGACACTTGTTGAGTTCTACATGACCTTTGACTTAAGGTTGTCTGGTTGAGGGACTCAATGGAGAAAAAGGTCTGAAGTACCTTCCTGTACTGCGATGTACAAAGAAAGAATGGACCTTGTTTGCAGTTTAAAAGGAGTTGAGATAGTTTATTTCATATCATATGGGACTTCTCTCATCTGACTGATCCACATCATATTCCTGGTTGCTTCCCTCACGATGTTTTGTCTTCATTGTGTTGAAAGTGTCATGTGAGCTCCAGTTTATCTTGAGACAGAGATGAGTACAGTCAGCGAGGTTGATTTCAGATGTTGCTCTTCTCTGCTCCTCCTCTAATAACTGTCCTAGTCTGCAATTAAAGTTCAGCACCACAGTCCAGCCGCCTGTTGTAACCTGCCTCTTTGTCTCCCCTGTTCTGTAACTGCTTCACGCTTGTTTACTTTTGATAAATCTCTTACATCTCTGCTCACACAAATGTTTTTTTTAAATGCATGCAGGGTTTACTCCTGATTAGTCGACTGTAGTAGGTTAAATGTGACCAAACGTATGGATGGTGTTCTTAGTCGCATGTAGGGCATAGTTTTTGTTTTTTTAATTTAACAAACCAATTGTGGGATATTGTCTTTCTAGCCTTTTCAAATTTGAAGATTCCCAGTGATTATAGGAAGCTGCTATTTGTGTAATTCAGCTTAATTCAGCTGATTTATGAGATTTCTCCCTTTGCACTAAGATTGCACATGGGCAGAAAGGTCAGAGGTCAAGCCAACATGTGGGCTGGAACACCCACAGCTGGACTCATGGGTTATGAACAGCAGGGATGCAACACGACATCACTGTTACTCATCGAGTCACGAGTAGAGACTGACGGTGACAGGAGGGAGCAGCGGCGACACAGATGGTGTCTTTCAGGTTGTGTGGGGGGGTGAAGGTCCGCAAGGGTCACGTTGTAGAAAAGAACATCCCTTTACCAGATGGTGAAACCATTTCACACATGCCTCTCACCCTGGCAAGAGGACAAGTTTGACTGTCAGTTGATTAGTGAAGCTAAATATGTAGTGTATCTGCTCCCTTCATGTCTAAGGAATGTAATTAGAGGTGCTCTCAGTGTGCCGGCCTTGGAACCTCCCCATTGTAAAAATAAATCCCTGAACTCTAACTCACATTGAAAGTTTTTTACACGGATGAAGAAAAACCCTTTGAGTAACATCCGTGCTGAGCTGGCAGAGCACTTAGGTTAGTTCCCCCCGAAATGAAAGACACGTGCATGCTGTGGTCTTCATGGCTGGAAACAGGACGAGCTCTTTGCTTCAGAGCATGTACAACATGATTCCATTGTCATGATCCCTCAGTGCGGTTGATCATTTTGTCATGTCTTCTTTTACTATTACTTCTTCTCTGCTTCAAGAAGACAAGGAGGAATAGATTCAAACATAAGGAGAATGTGAGACTATTTCACAGTGATGTTGTTTGGTCCAGACCTTCGGACATTTCAGGTCAAGGTTCCTCAGACAATGGTCCAGAAAATAAGGAGCAACAGAGGTGGCCTCCTTCCAGATCAAACTGAACCACGGTTCAATATGTTTTCAGTGTGAAAAAAGGTTTTTAGCTATTTGGAACGAATTGCAGGAAATTGAAATGGCGTTAAACAAGAGAAGATGAAGAAGAGGATTGCTTGTAGTCTTCAACACCAGTGACATGTGTTTGAATGACGTGGACATTCATTTTGCTGGTAAGACTATCATGATGTTGATGGCATACAATATCCAAATTGACACTTCAGACACACGCTCATCTACAAACTTATCAGTGTCAAGTATAGTTATAGGTGATGACGACAGGATGTATGTGAGTCATACAGACCAAAATAACTGGATCAAATGTAAACAATGGCACAAAACATGAAGCTTGTTCCAGGCTTTCAGATCTACAGTGTGACAGTCACAGTACTGTGGTTTTATCCATGTCATAGTTCAATTAAAGATCACATTTACTTTCACTTTTGGCAACTTCATAGATTCCGGGGAAGATCACATATTGTAGCTTCCCTGTTTTCTCATGTTGTACATCAGACCCGGGATGTGTCGGTGGGGTTGAAAGACTTTTAACGCTGGCCCATGATTCATCTCATTAACTTCCATTTTGGTCTGCAACCCAGAGCTCCACGTGAGGCATGAGAGACATGTAAAGCCATGAGATCTTAAAACAGAGAGATTGTAAAGTTGTGAGATTTCCAGCTGCAGCAGTTTGTCACACGCGACTGGAGCATCCATCCTCTGCTGAGAGGTCAAAAGGTGTTGGACATCAGGGCAATAGGTTATATAATGATCACCACATTTGTTTTATCTGCTCTGAATCTGGTTGCTATACTTTTTAAGAGGAATTTTTTAAAGTGGGAGAGAAGAAGCTGTAAAAGTCAACTGGCTGATAATGTGATAGTAAATGTCTTAAAAGATCAGAAGAAGTTTAAATCGCTGCAGCGTTTCCCTTTCCCTCTGTGATGGGTTTAACAGGCTGCGGATAGAAAGGCTGTGAACAGGTTGAAGTCTGCTTTTTTACTTTTATTTGAAGAGAATTACGACGTCTTAGGTTCTGACCTTTAAAAACGCAAACTGAGGGTAAAGAATGTGTGATGAGCGCCGCGTCAGGAACAGGTGGTCAGGTGTTTTTTTACTTGCTTTTCATTACTTTTGATTTTTTTAAACACTTAAAATTACAACACAATCTCCCATCGGCCGTCAATTGGAGTTTAAATATGTCCTTCACAGAATCAAGTCTTCAGTTTTTTTGACATACGAAGGTTTAATGTCGTTCTTTGAGCATTGTCAGCAGCCAGCATGGCGTGGCTTCCAGAGGCCACAGAGATGTAGAAGCTCCGAACAAATGTTTCCCTGATCTTTTTCTGAACTCCTCGTTGATTCTTTCAATTCATTTTAATTCATTTCTGTATATTTCTCTCACTTTCTCTCTTTTTACTCCATGCTTTCCTCAGGAGGTGTTCTCTTTCAAGGCTGTAAATAATGATTATTTTCCACATTTGTTTATTTTTTAACATTTAGATCATTGGAACAATAGAATAATCTAAACTAAAAGAATTGAGAAATGCCCAACACTTTTTATTTGACCACTAAAAACATAAAATATGAATGAAAACGGGAAAAAGGTGCAAATCTTTGTGGATTTTTTACAACTTGGCTCTTGATCTTGATTAATTGATATGTGAAAACTACAGTAAGGGTGAGGGACAATCTAAATTTATGGAAATCCAAAGAATTTTTTTTTGCCTGTTAACCCTTAAAGGATGAATTAAAAGTCAATCAGTCTTTCCTCCTCCCTTGTCGCCTCCTGAGAGCAGCTCTGAATGTGTGAAGTCAGGAAAGGCAACTCTAATGAGAGGGAGTGTGTTGCAGTCGGAGGGTGGTGAACATCCTCGCCCACGTACCTGCCAATGCATCCTGCACAGCACCCTAATCTCCTGTAATTGCACTGAGACCGGGCTCCCACCCTGTCTCATTAGGCTCTTTACAGCATTCCTGATGAAAGGTCCCTCCTGGTCACGCTGGGGGCGAGGGCATCAAGTTTGTGCAAATTGGCAGTGACAAGAGTTTGCAAAATACAATTAGAGGAATAATCAGTGTGGAGTGATCTCTTGATTTGCCGGTGGGACCCTGATTCTCCTTATCTCTGCTACCTTTCAGATCAGGGGAACTTTCATAGCTTCCTCTAATTTTACTAAATCTGCCTTTGCTGCCTTTGTTCCTCCTTATCAGCTCCTTGTATAAATCACCGACCCAAACATTTCACTTCTAATCTGGGTTTTCCCTCCATCTATGATATTATCTCTGTGCATTATCTGTGGACTTTCTATTCCAGTGCACAGCCAGAGTCTTACTGATGTCTTGTGAGGCGTGAAAAGCAGATGCTTATCGAAACGTAAATATTATGAGACGGGTTCAGTTGACTTTCTCGTGCCAAAGGTTGGTTTGTGTGAAATCAGACTATAGTTTCAGTCTTCAGTGGTTTATCCTGTCGTCATCTCACACTGCTGCGCTGGCTTTCTGCCTGTAGACGCATTACTCTTGTATTTCAGTCAGAGATCAGCAGCTCTGCTCTTTGAGGGAGATCCCAAAGAATCTGAACGGCAACAAATATACTGCTCAGAAAACCAATCTATATCCAGCACATTATTTAAATATTGATACATGGATAATATGTGTATGTAATTCTATACAAAGTGCAGAAGAAACGGAGGAGGTTTAAATGGTGGAGGAAGGTGCAGCAGCAAAGTCATGGTGTTAAATGACAAACTGTGATTGACATGACATACATTTGCATGAATGAAGCCTGTCAGTCAGTTGATTTATATGTGACTTCAATATGTGTGTGTGTGTGTGTGTGTGTGTGTGTGTGTGTGCTGCCAAGGCTTAAGCCGTGTTATAGAAGGGTAAAAAAAACTCCTGTTCCCCTCTGGATCTGCTCCAAAATTGAAGTCTGTGTAGTTTTTGATCATCGCTCTAAATAACAAACATAAGAAAACACTAGAAGCCAAGGCCCAACAGTCCCCTTACACTAATACAAGCCTTATAGCTTAGGCTGCATTACGTTTCTCAGCTACACATTGGTGCTAGTTACAGGTTTGTGGCTCTGTTTGTTACCATACAGCAACTGAAAAAGTCTGCACCTCTATGAAAACACATTTACATCCACTATCTGCATTTTAATTTTGATCTGCACCGAATTTCCGACACTCCCCGATACAAACCCTTTAAATATATGTCTGAGTTTTTTCAAGTCACACATGAATCTTTGAGAAATCAAAGAAATCTTTAAGACTGACCCTGACCCATACCACATCCTTCCACCACAGTTCATGGTAATCCATTCAGTTTTTGTGTAATCCTGTTAACTAACATCGCACATTTAAACAGTAGCCCGTTGGTGGAGGTAAATAATAGCCTGGTTTTGCAGCCTGAGTGAGTGTATGTCTGTTGTCCCTGAACTTCACCTGGGGCAGTTTAGAATTTGATTGCTGTTCCTTTCAACTTTCTTTAAACAACTGTAAAACCATGTAGTGTCACATTTGAGCACGTGAAGCAATAATCAGAGCTTTAGTGTTTATTCCCCCTGTACACCATGAGCATGATGATCTGTCATGTATCTGCCACCTTTTGCCCCTGTAACTAAATGGCTCCCGGCAAGTTTCCGTCTGCTAAGGCCCTGCACATACCACCGCAGCATATCTCACACGTGATTGAAAGGGAGACAGGCTGGAAACCACAACAAGTAATTTTTGGATTCCTTCTGGCTTCCATGTGTTGTCCCAGGCACTCAAAGTTGCTGGGTCAAAGACAGGTCCTAACAGGTAGAGCAAAGATAGAGCACACGCTAAGGGTCAGAGGGCAGCCCCCCGAGGTCCACCAGGTATTTGTTCCTCCTCTTCATTTATGTGAGTCATAAAATGTAATCCTGCATACATGCACAGCTTCATACAGCTGGCCTACATTTTTTGGGTCAGCAACCTGTAACTTTTACTGACAGTAAAAATGAGTGAAAGTCTTCTGAAACCTTTGGTTGTCCTCAGACTTCTGGAGGGAAAGGACTTGTGTCTCCGTCAGACGCTGTCCATCATATCATGTGACAAGACAGTCAAAACAGTGCAGTGAAACACACTGGCACACTTTACCGGCATGCAGCGCTCAGATTTGCAGTCTGAGGTTGTCACAGTCATTGTGTGGCGAAGGAAAAAATTAAAGCTTCCAAGAATGAAAGGCAACTGGCTCCTAAGAATGGGGTTTGCCACAGCATATCAACATACATGAGTACCTGCACAGTGCTCAGACACAGTCACTCTGCACATGTATGCACACACGCACTTATAAGCTTACCTTGCAGTGCAGTGAAATGGATCATCAAAACAGGGATTAGAGGTCTTTAGGGCTCAGAAGAGCGGAACGTTCACGAAACAAACTCAAACACTGGATTGTAGTGTCTTTGATGTCGCACACACAACTCCCTTGTGGCCAAATATGCAGGAATAATATAAGTTAAGGCTCAGTTGTCAGGTTAATAAGCTGCACCACGACTACAGAGTCACATGATTGATATTTTTACCCCTTAGTGTCATTGAGGGTTTCTCTCAGCACAACACTCTGCTGCTCGTCAGTGTTTTTTTGTCAACACTCTCCCCGGGAAGCCGAGTTGAAAAACAACAAAATACAACTGTATAAATAGGCTGATAAGCAGGAAACTGAGACTGTTCTCATCTGTGTTTTCACATGAGAAACATAACAGAAGAAAATAAACCACCATGGCTAAATTCAACTGTCTGATACACCTGTCACGAAAGTAAAAACACCTCCAGACATATCATCTTTTCTCCTGATTGAGGTTTTTTTCAGCCACGAACTCTGGAAAATTTCGTGAGACCGAGTTTGTCTTTCATGTTTACAAAGAACACAGTGGGGAGAATGTCTGGGTCAGTCACTTTCACGATGACAGGACAATGTCCAGAACGCTCAGGTGAGGGGTGGCGTCTAGGTAGAGGATGCAGAAGGCAGGACATGACGTGTGAATTCTGGATTCTGGAAATCACGTTTTTGTTTATATCAACAATCATCTTTTTCATCCTGAGGTATTTGTATTCTTCCTGTTTCACATTTTTCAAATGTCAACAACACACCCACTCACATGCTGTGAATCTTCCACTGTATTGTCACATGGGCACACTTGGACATTTGACTCTGTAGCTGGTGGGAAAAGTCTTCAGACACTGAGACAGTCATTCCAGAAAATTTCAGGGAAATGTCCAGAGTACAGTGCACAATTTATAAAATAACATTTTTAGACCAAAAGTCCCAAAATAATCTCTTTATTTAAATGAAAGAATTGGAAAGGAAATAATCACTTTAAAGTTGGAACAATCTATTAAATCACATTTAGCATCAGAAATGATTTAAATGCTTGTTTATTGTCAAAAGTTAGTGCCTACTTTTTCTTTACTGAGTGAAATTTTGTTGACCAGAAGAGTTTCTGTGGAGTGATAAGAGTGTGTTGGGTATTTCCTGCTCACCACTGACATGTGGTTTCTGTCTAATTACAATATTTTTAAAAAAGGAAAAGGAAGCAGTTTTTTATTGCCTTTACTGTAACACCCTAGAGCAGACAGATTGTTAATGACCTCATGGAAACATTAGAGGTTTGTAAATTGAGGGGCAGACGTCTTAAACTTCAGTCGACATTGCAGAACTGAGTGTGGTTCTTCCTTGGTCATTAAAATGATTTTTTTTAATTCTCTGGTTCCAGAAAAATAGCCACACCACGTCCAAATGAGAGCGCCACTTAACAACAGCTCAGCTCCTACACTGGCCACAATTACAGGGCTCCGGGAATTAACCCTTACCCAAAACTGGCACCATGAACGCGTCAAGTAGGACGGGGCTAGGGAGATTATTGGACTCTTCATACAACTTAATTAGCATTCTGATGTAAGTCAGTGCAGCGAAGCAGAGTGAAAGATGTGTTAACAGAAAGGTCACTTTGACAAGTTAAGTGTGGTAGTTACTATGAATTATGACATGATGGCAGCTGTGTTTTCGTTACATGATGAATGAGAGCATGTCAACTTCATAAACATTCATGTGAACAGCTGGGCTGTTGTTGATGCAGCAGAGGATGTAACAGCAGGGGGCAGTGTTGAGCTTGAGCTGATACATGATCATTGTATTTGTATAGCACATTTCAAAACAGCCGTTACATAGTGACTTCACGAAGAGGACGAATACAAACAGATATACGAAACAGCGAAGGCAACAAGCCAATCAATACAAATCATATAGTACAAAATGTAAAATACAGGAAAGCAGATCAAATTATGCATCAGTATTTTTTCTAGTTTTGATGACCACTCAAAGAGCTTTACAGAAACGTTTCTACATTTCACTCATACATCACTCATACATTGCCAGCACAGTCACCAGGGACAATATGGGTTCACTCTCTGGCCCAAGGACACTTAGGCATGCAGACTAGGGTGAGTGGGATTGAACTGCTGATATTCTGGTTAGTTGACGACCCATACTCTCCTGAGCCACCGCCGAAACATAAGCAATTGCTTAAAAGTACAATACAGTGAAGTATTGACCTTCACCTGCCACCTTTGTTCTGCAGTCTTGACTGAGGAATATTTAATGGGGCCTCATCAGAAACATGAAGGAGAAGGAATGAAATTAATAGTTTTAAACATTTTCAGTGCCCGAATCATTTGTGTGTCATTTTCGTCAGCAATGTTTGAAAATCCAAACAATCCAGCACTGAAAAAAATGTACACTACTTTAAAAAATGTAATGGCCTCATCCTGACCTCACCTCGTACAAACCTGAGGAGTCGCCTTTGTCTCCGCTCTTGTTTGCCTGTGGTCGACCTGTAAATGTCACATAGCACAGATGCAGCAGTCTGGCATAGAGCTGCATTACTTGAGAAACTCGAGAACTGAAGTACTTTCACCATGTAGATGCAATGACCCAAACCTGCAGAGGTAACGCTTGCATAAAACACTTTAAACGTATCTTTGGGATTCTCATGACATCCGACTCCAGGAGCTGAATATCAATCAAAACCCATGAGGAGTTATAGAGTCCATAAAATAACTTTTAGAAAAACCTTCATGAGCTTGCAGGAACATATTTCACTTCACGCTCTGGCAGAAAGCCTTGCAGCGCTGCCTGTCACACAGAATAATGCAAGTGTGTCCCCTACAATAAACTTTTTCATGGTGGGTTTTTTACTGGAGGTCAAAGGTGAGGATGAGCTTCCTATGAAGGAGTGTGAAGTAAATTGTCAGTTGTAGTTCATAGCTGGTGAGTTTGTTAGTCACACAAGATGTTGACTGTGTTTCACCAGTTCTCACATGTGTGGGACAGGTTAGAGAAATCCTCTCCTGAGTCATCATCTCAATGAAACCTCGGACTGAAACACGTCTCATGGCGCCTCCGGCCAATCCCCGTCTTTACAGCACCTGGTAAATGAAAGCAGCTGTGGGGACTGTAGGGAATGTGACTGAGAATGAGCACTAGCAAAGCACATTATTACACCAGCAGGCTTTTAGATCATGGCACTAAAAGGAAACAGGTTAGCGCTATCTCTGATGCCCCCCCCCCCTTTCGGCCTCCTCCTCCTCCTCCCGATTCCTCGATGAATGCTGCAATTTTCCGGCCCATGACCCCCCTGAGATACAATCAGAGGTCTGGTGGTTTTCGTTGGCCCGGTCTAAGCCCCTCAGAGTCTGCCGAAACATCAGCCCCGTCCTCCTCCTCCTGCGGGACCAGTGGCGGTCATCCTTATCGCAGGAAGTCACACAATACAGCTGAGGAATGTAAACCCAGAGCTTTGCTGCAGCTGAACTCGCAGAATCACAATCAGAAGTTTCACTGGAGCTTTTTTATTTTTCATTCTTCACCAGATAGCGTTGGAATGGTGCATCCACTGCAGCGACATTTTCCCATTTTACAAGAAGACATAACAGTGCTGAATAATCGGACTCTTGCTCATAATATTGAGGCTGAGAATGTGTTGACTTTGTTGAACAATGTACAGAAACTCCACCATTCATACAGTACAGGAGGGAGACTCAGTTGATATTGATAATTATGAGGATAAATGTCACATTATTATTTCTTTTAAAGACACATCTGGCTCCTGTGTGAAGGTTGTTGTTTTAAACTGGTCTTTATGAGCAGAAAATAACAAACACTTGATAAACAGCAAAACATTTAACAGATCTGAATTAGATAACGTTTTATACCTCCTCACTGTGCATACACAATTCAGAAGCATTATATCCATATACATTGGACTTTTTATGGCTAGAGATGAAAATTATATTGCAACAATTATTGTTTTATTGCCTTATAACCCTAATAGAAACACCTCCAAGATATCTCCCAAAAGATATCATAAGCAACTCCTATCCTAACTTGGCGTGATGTTTTGTTGGCGCTGGGTGGCGTCTTCATCCTCTTTGTTCCCCCTCATTTGTTTTCATGAAAATACATTTTTATGCAGAGGTGCTCTTTGCTTCAGGCAGTGTGGCCCACCCCCGCTGTCAAACTCTGCATGAAACCCTGAATAAACGGCAATAAAACACAAAACCACTAACTACTGCCTCCACAATGGGATCCGGATGAATCAGCTTTTCTCTGGCAGTCAACAAAAACTACATTATACTGTAAGTTTCTATTGCTGAAAATGTTCAGTTAGTTGACAAGCACGAAGTTAACTTACAAAGATTGAAATACCATTGTTTTGAGTCAAACATAATATTTACTGCTCTCAACTCCCAAATGTAAGAATTGATTGTGTTCCTGCAACATCATTAAAAATGAAATATCTTCTTGTTCACCAAAAACAGGTACATTTAAGATGTCATCGGGAACTCTCGGAATTTGTAATGCCTAAAATTGAAAAAAGGCTTTATATACTAGACTTAAGGAGTTGTTGATATTTTTGGAATTGCTAACTTCACTCTGTCCGAAAGTAATAAAATCCACTTACCAGCACGTCTGGAGTTTGCCAAGTTGAACTGAACTAACCTGGCAGCTTCAGACTGATCAGACACGACAGTTGAATCAATCCTCTTGTCTCACTCTTGGCTATGAAGTGAATAAGTGGTTCACACACTGTCGAATTAATCCTTTAATCAATCAATCAAAAGAAGAATGGACAGATGACATGAACTGACAATAAAAATAGGATTTAGGATGCAGAGCTGCAGACAGTAGAATTTAATGTGTCACTGATAATATTTCATAAAGGAATCATCTGATTTCTGCACAGTGTTTATTATTCAGGAGGAATTTATGCTTTATTTACCGTGAAGATTCTTCTGCCAAATATAGAATATATGTCCACCACATGGTGAAATGGTCCCGTGCGATTCTCCCTGCATGAGTTCGACTCTGACCCTTGACCTTTGACTCTGACCTGGGGCATAAATTGGGCTGCAGACACATTACTTTGTTTCAGGCATTTGATCTGTTTGGAAAACAAGTGAAGCCCCCTCCCCCACCCACCACCCACAGGCTCAGGTCAAGGAGAAGAAACCCTCTGTGATCTGATGTTGACAGATCAGGCCTGATCTCAAAACTCTTCTTTAAGCAGACTCCGGCTCTTGTTTCTTGCCCTCAGTTGTGTCTGATCACTCGTCTGGAGGCTCAGTCTGGTGACGGACACCAGGATGGATGAGGGTGAGGTATGGTAAACTGATCTCGCCGTTGCCCCCTGCAGTCTGAAGAGGGTGTAGCCTATGCTCCAACCTCCCCCAAGACTTTCTTGTCCTCGGAGGTCATTGAGTTTAAGAACCAGGGAAAATTACTTTTATGGGTGGGATTGTCTCTGTGTAGAAATAAGAGTGAACAGCAGTGTAGCATAGAGATATGATGATGGGAATAAGGTCATCTTTCCATGTTGCAACCACAAATGATCAGTAACCTGGTTCATTTCTTTTTTGGCAAAGTTTTGGAACTATTCATTGATTTGCTCATTGGAAAAGACAATATCATTTTAGATAGATCTTTTTTACAATACAAGCATCCTTAAAGTATCATTTCTTTTCACAAATGAGTTTCTTTTGCCCTCAAACATGATTCTCCAAACTGAGAAACTCTGCAAATTCAAGTCCATCAAATATAAAAACATCGATCCAAAGTAGACAATCAGATTCCACTGTTCATTTTCTCCTCATGACCCTTCAGCAGTTCAACATTCCTGCTCGCTCATTGGGCAGAAAGACTTGGAGAGTGATGAGCGTGACACTGACCCTGGTCAGACCCCTTCTCTGGCTGACACACAGGTGTGTGGCCTCAGGGGGGGGATAGACATCCTCACTCACACTCAACACAAACACGCTCACGCTGCAGAGCTCACCACTGGATCCCTCAGGGTGTTTAATCCTGCCCTTGACTCCAGGACGCTCTTCCTTCACTGACTTCCCTTCAGTCAGTTTCTTGCAAAGTGGCATCCAATAAAAATCAGTGAGCGTCACAGGTTGGATCTTTAGCTGCAGTTCATCATAAATAAAACGACAATGGCATGACAGTGAATATCCACCAAGGCCCAACAGCCCCCTGAAGAAACCACATTTAAATTTACGAGATCCAGATTTTTATTTGGATCGGAACTCGTTAGGATTTGCCAACTAATCACGTGTGATTGCTATTTCAAGATTAATGAATAACGTTCTGAGAAATTAACAAAAATGTTGAGAAAATGCCCTATTTCATGATATAAAAGAAAGTGAAAAAAAAATCCTGGATCTGCAAAAATCGAATGGGTTCCTCCCTGACTCAAACTTACCCCATATTTCACTTCCACTTAAGTTTGTGACAATCTGTCCTTTATTTTTTCATAATCCCGCTAAAAACAAACACATAACCTTCCATGTGGAGGTAATAACTTTTATTGTATGGGAGCTCTACTTCTACAATTCTACTGTTCAGTGTTTGCGGTGTGAACATTTCCAGATGTTGTAAACTGAGAGGGAAATCATTTAATTGTCTGGTTAAACGCTGGCATCGTAATACACCAAAACTTGCTGGAAAGGAAAGTAAATGTTGTATAAAGTGATTTTCTGTACATTGGTCCTCTTCCCTGTTTACAGTAACTCTCTTCTTTTTATGGACATAGAGAAGAAGCTCATCTGTGCCAAGTGAATGCTCCCTCCTAATTTTCTCCATCAGTTTTCCGTCCAATATTCCTTCCACTGGCATCGCAAATGAAACAACCCTGTGTCATCAAGTTTAAAACTCAGCAGTGAGCATAATCTCTCCTGACAATCTCCCACAGGAACCAAATCTCACGTAGATGGAGCCAATGTGCACCTGAAACTCAACAACACATTATTTCTTTCATTCTCAATTTTAATTGCTCAAATTATGGTATATACATTGAACTGTCAGCAGCTGTATCTGACCCGAGTCATTATGTGCAGTTTGTGGAACTCAGGGGAAAGATTTTATCTGGTTGGGCTGGTGAAAGATTTGGCAGCATGTGTAGCCTGATGGAAATGAAATGGAAAAACTAGGACTTGTTGTGGAAGCGTTTTCTCGGTCCTGCACGGCTGACAAACACAGTGATCATGTTGGAGGAAGTTAAAAGGTTAGAGGCAGCGAGGACAACACGTTACTGCTGCGTGTTTCCTTTCCACTTGAAATATATTTTTATTCTGTTTGGATGTATTCTACAATTTTTTCCCCTCTCATCTTCATCGAAATTGCGACTTAAGGAGACAGGTTTAAGGATGGAAACAGCTCACACAGTTTCCTGAAGGGATTCTCATGAATTTCCAGGCACTTGAACATTTTCCACACTTTCAAATGTTGGACTTCAAAGATTCAGACTGACATGAAAAGGAAGATAAATTCCTTTTTTTAAACGTTTTTGCTCAAAAAGAAAAGTCCACTGCTGTTTTTAACCAAAACATCAAGCACTTTAAACACGTCTGACTTCACTTTGTTTGTCCTGATTTCTCTTTGAATGAGGTTTGAATGACTGAGTTATAAACTCATCCTGGTTTCTGTCCCTCAGATGTGAACGAGTGTGAGGAGACCAACGGAGGCTGTGAGGCTCTGTGCTGTAACACCATAGGAAGCTTCTACTGCAGGTGTCCTCCTGGACAAATACTGAGCGGAGATGGTAAAACTTGTAAAGGTGAGTAACTCCGCTCGTGTTTGGATGTTGAGAATCATTTTAAAGTGGCACTTTCGCACATGAAGATCACTTTATTTTATTTTCAAGTCTTTTATTTCAATCTGAATGCGTTTTTATATATCGTCTAAAGTTGCCCTTACATTTTGTCCTTATGCTTTTTATATTTTATGTAAGTACCTTGAATCACAATGTTGTTGAAATGTAAAGAAATACAAATAAACTTAAACTTTACTAGTGCAGGTGAGTGCATGTAATGCAAAATGCTTTAGAATTCACAGTAAACAAATGAGACTGGTGCTTGCAAGAAATGAAAATGGTGAAAAAATATTTTATATTTTAAGATTTAGGGTTTGTTAGTCTGCATGCCACAGTGTCTGTGGGAAAGATACTGAACCCCAAATTGCCCCTGACGGCTCTGCTGAGTGAATGAATGGTGTGTGATAGAAGAGCACACAAGCACTGTATGACTGTGTGCGATTTGGTGAATCCAACTCATGCTCAATATCTGGATGGCCCCTCAGTTCTTTGGTTTTAGGCTTACCATTAAAGCTATTATAATTTTCAGCTGCTCTCAGATCCTCAGGCTTTTCCAACGCCTCGGAGGTTAAAAGCTAAAATGCCCTGTAGAACAACTAGAAGACTCAGTGCCAGAAAACCTGAGATATCATCCTGAATCCAAAATGAGAAACATATCAGATATGTCAGATATGCTTTAAAGACGAGTTAAAGGATTTAAAAACTCTGAACCTGACAGGCAAACAACGTGAAGGCTTTCAGATAAGTGTTAAGTGTTCTCTCCTTCTGGTGTAAGTTAGCACCCGGGCCGCAGAGTTCTGAATCAATTGTAACGGACATAATGTGATATTGGATGAGCCAGACTGGAGTCAAGCCTGCTGGATAAAAAAGCATCAGTGCATAAGTCTCTGCGTCAGTCAGAGAGAGGAACAGCTGCTCTGTAGCTGCATGTTTGAGATGATAACAAGCAGATTTGACATGAAGGAAGATATCACGTTACTTAATGCGGAAATGTGGATTTAAAGCAATCCCTTAAAAATCTTAAAAAGTCTCTTGAGGTTCTGAAATTAAATGAAAGTACAAAACCAATGGAGTACACGTTAAAATATGAATATTACGATACCAGATATAATTGGTTTAATGTTGTTATTAAACCAATTATCACATACACATTACTGATAATATTTTCTTCAAATGTTCCTGAACACATCTCAAACTGGAATGGCAATCAGTATACCTGCATACCTCAGCAACACTTCCCTGAAATTCAGTCAAGCTGCACCGAATTTCACACATTCATTGATATCAGTCCTGAATATGTCAGATTTTTTCATAAAGATCCATCAGTTATTCCCTGAGAAAACTGTATATTTCTGGATCCTGTATCCAAAATGTATTGGGTTCTTTTTTTTGTCCATGACCCATCTGCCAACCAAGTTTCATGGAAATCCCTTCTGTAGTTTTTACAGAATTAACAAATTAACAAACAAACAAACGGACAAGGGCAACAAAACCTGCAGAAATAATCCCTTATATATTTTTTGCCCTGTTGAAATACTTCTACTACTAATGACATTTAATTTGACTTCAAGTCTCAACTTACTGTGAAGGTTTGTTTCTTTACATCTTTAACTTTCACTGGACTGATGAAAAGTTTTTGGTCTTTTATTCTGTATTTATTTGCTCATGAACTCTTTCATTTGACTCAGTGAATGTTGCTCCTGCAACCAGTGAACATCAGGACCAGATCATTTTAGCTCAAACAAACCACAGCACCACATCTTTTTAACTCGTACCCTGAAGACCATTAAATACTCTTGGCTTTTTCTGTCTGTAACTGTAGAAGAAAGTGTAGCTACCAGTCTAGAAAGACACAGAGCATCTCTAAACCGCAGCAAAACCAAAAACTCATCTTCTGCCCAGCATTTTCCCATGAGGTTCCTTTTTGCTTCTTCGTAGTTCCATGTTTCTGATTACGGACTCTCTTGTGAGCGGTTGGTTTAATCAGAATAATGATTCCACTGTGCTGCAGCCAAGCCTAGAGGAGAGATGCTGGAGTGCCCTGCAGTCTGTCTGCTGGAGGAACCGGCGAGAGATGTGATCCAGGTCATGGTTATTAGGAGAGCTGATGGGAACGTTGTCACAGCTGGCTTTCATAGCTGTCTCACCCTCTGCCACTGGTGCATATGGGAGGAAAACAGCTAGCATTAGTGTCCTAATTGTCTGTAATTGGCGAGAGAGGTAGAAGAAGCTGGATGGATGTTGTGGATGTTGTGCTACTTGTGTGGTATGGCGCCTGGACAGAGAGATTGGTTTCCCTCTCTTGCGTTGTCGGCCAGACGCTGGGACGGCCGCTGCGCAAATCCCATATTAGTCTGGATGAGAGGCATGATCCATTCAGTTAGCTGTGAAGAATAAATGATTCAGAAGAGCTGGACCGCACATAACCACATTAATACTTAGGGGGGATTCCTGTCCTTGGCAACATGTAGTATTTTTTCAATGAAAGACATCTGCTGTGGGATGTTAATATGCAGACACTGCTGGCATCTCCAAGATATGAACAAATACATCTTTTGTTCAGTAGAATAAAAACAAATTCCATGTTTCCCACTTTTCCTTCGTGGAGAGTTTCCTTCACCAAAGATCCTGCTCAAATTCCTGCAAATGTACTTTTGCTTTCAGACTCTTGTTTTGGTGTGAACGAGCAGCGTTGATGCAAATGGTTCTGATCAGTGTAGAGGAGGCCAACATCGAGTGCTGTCTTGCCGAGCGCAGCGTATAGCACTGTCAACATTTTAGCCGTCATGCCAAATTAACTTTACAGCTCAGACCAACACGACCGTGAAGGTGGGAGTGATGGTCTGCCAGCTCTCGCCACACGCCGTAATGCTGAGAAACTTCGTCCAAAACCAACAGGTATAATATGCTCTCGTTAACCCTGAGAGCAGCATGGTTCCTGTAAGGGTTTATTTTTTAAGACAAACATTTCCCTGTTGATTGCTTCTCTCCAGGATTTGTATGTAGACGCTGAGTTATTCTACAGTTATGGCTCTGAGCCTTTTGTCTGTCTGAGCCGCTTCCCCCCTCACCTGGTTGGCATCTGTGTCCTCATAATTCTCACTTCTGCACAAATATGCATTTTTATGTGCGATGTGAGCGGGAATCTGTTGGCATGTCGTGTCACAGTGAGGAACTGGATCAGTTTCTGCTGGTCCTGGCTGAGCTTGCCTTCACCTCAGATGGTTGCGGCCTGATGTAATGACAGGACAGGTGTACGTTACGGAGGCTTTAATGAGGAGGAATACTCAGAAGAAGTGGAGCTTGTAGTCACTGCCTGTTGCAGAGGTCTCTATGGGCCATTTGCGTTTGGATGAGGGAAGTGATCGTGACCATGAACATGCTTCGTGCTGTGGGAGCTCCACAAAGAGCCGCTGCCATCCTGCTGCTGTGTCTGGATGTATGTGTTGGCAGCAGATGAGAGAGCACAGAGCTTAGCTCCTGAATGGACGATTTCATTACAAGGCTCATTCCTTTGTCAGATGTTTGGATTAAAAATGCTGTATTTGACTTCTGGCACTTATCAAATATGGCATTCCTTTGGTGGCAGGTTTTATTTTTCAATTCATGTCAATATCAAAAGGAAAATACAGACAGCCGTTCACATTCTTTGTTCTCCAACACCTGAAGGATGTGCAGTCACAAATGTGCACACGGTGCCACAACAGAGTTATGCAATGAATTATTCAGGGGAAGATATAAATCTTTGTTGACTTTTTGTGTAGCACTGGATGTACCTTTAGTGTGTGAGAGAGTTTAGACTCAGGGTGAGTGGAGAGTGTGGAGACAAGGGGGAGAGAGAGAAGAGGGGGAGGAGGATCTTTAATGTGCTGGACCTTTAGCTTTGGTAGATGGGAGGGTGAAACAGAGAGAGAGATGGAGGGAGGGGGAAAAATCCAGAGGCAGAGTGAATAAGAACCAAGTTACCATGTAACATCAGAGCAGGAGTCTTTACTGGACAACTGGTTATTACCTTAAACACTTCATGGTTAATATCCTGAATGAAAATAGTTTAAAAGTGAATTTTTTAAAAAGTTGAAATATTACTCTGGAGGTTTTGTGAGACTTTATTCTCCAGCCATGGCTTTGTCATCACGATGGTGGATTTTCCTCCTGGCATCATTTGAAGTGATGGCTTGTCTGACATCCGCTGCAAACTATCCACAAAATTACTATAGGAGGATTTGTTATAGGCCACACTGTTACCATGGATACCATGGCTACAACCTGGGCTACCCGGCGGCAGGTAAGAGACGGTTTCACAGCAGAATGCAGATAAAGATAAAGTTTGTAGATGCAAAGATATCCAGAGGCAAAATTTTGTTTCTATTCATTTTGAAGTTTTTATATAGCAGTAGTAGGAATTTCAGTAGTGAGAGTTGGGTTGCGGCTCAGCCAGACTGGTTTAATCAGTTTCAACGATAATGAGTCTGCTGTACGCGCTGTCTGGCACTGCCCATATAACGCGGTCTCTGATCAGAGCAGGGGAGGATCGCTTTTATCAACAGAGATTAGAGCGCATGAAAACATGAGCTATGAATCATGAGAGACGCTTTGTAATCCGAACACAAACAGGACCAGAGACCAGATACTCTTTCCACAGATTATGTCAATATTATTATGACTGAATATTTCTTCTCATGTTTGGCACACCTGCAGGGTTTGGGGATAAATGCACATGCTAAAACGTGTTTAACATTTATTACTGTCATATTGCTCATCACCCCTGTGATCTGCTGCTTTATTTAGATGTTGTTCTTGGAGATAAATCAATCGTAAATCTCACATCTCATGCTCACAATAAGAACCTATCAAACACAAACCTGTCCTTGGAGATGATGCCGAGCTGGAGGTGGCTGTGGCAGAGATTTAATGTGCCTCCTGCAGAAGCCAGCGGCTGCTGACGCTTTGGCTCTGAGCTTGAGAAAGGATCGTGTTCTGGACATAGAAACCAGGCTGGAGAAGATTCACCGACTCAGCACTGCACTCGACACAGGAACAGCAGCTCCGCAAAGGCTGGAGACGTTTCATGAAAAACCAAAACCAAGAGAGAGCGTGTGCAGCATGGATGGAAAGAGAGGACGGCTCCTGCCAGCTTTCCTGGAAGAAGCAAAGCTCAAGTTTGGCAGCAGAGAGTCAAAGGAGAGGAAAGTTTAGAAGCTTGCATTTGCCCTTAACAGTGTATTTGAGGATGCCGTGACAGGATATTGGGAGAAAATGGGTTCAGCCGAGGGATATTTCTATAACTCAACCGCCTTTGGCAGGTTTCATAGTTTCATAAGTAGATTTTAATCCCTTAATGCTCATATACGCATTTTTGTCCTTGATCAAACCCCATTCTCTTTTATTATGAACAGTAGATTCAGTGTTTCATCTATTAACCACTGAGATTTCGTAATTTACAGCAATGCTTTTCTTCCATTATGCACTGAGACGTCAGGTTTTTGGGTCGTGTATATTAAAGATCTGATTTATGGGTATAAATCAATATATACTGTATATATAAACCAAACCATTCTGCTTGGTAAATTCATAAAAAATGATATTTTAAAAAAGAACCTCACCGTTTTAGGTTTTTGATTTAAGTGCTAAAATAAGAAGGAAAATTAAGAATGCAAAATAAGTTTAAAAAACCCATAAAATCCAGTGAGGAGACAGAAAGACAAACTCGAGATTTGGCAGAATGGTTTAGTCGTTGCAGTTTGGTCCAGTACAAAACAATGAGGTTAGAGCCACCTAATACACTATACACTATACACAATACTAACACTCTACACTCTATACTGTATAAAATACACAATAGTTGTTTGATGCTATATTAATGTCCTTTAAACTTTCTGTCTTGCCCCCACTGACACGTCTCTGTTGTGTGGGAAGAAGCTGGATTGTGTTTCAAGATATAAACGCAACTGTATATATGTGTTTATGTGCATTTTTTTCGCGCCACTAAGAGTAAAAGTCTGTTTATTTCCTCTGTGGAGGAGCTTTGCACTGTGTTTGGAGAAATTATTAATGGGGTTTGTTTGTACTGGACTGTTTAATGTTTACGAGATGTGGTCGAGGTCTTTACAAATATAATTACTATGATGTATATAACTTAACTAGATCATAAACCAGGTCTTTTTTACAGGAGTTGTCTGAATTCTTAAAATAGTTTGTAGCTAACAGTCGCCTGGAGTCAGGTCTGTACTGAACAACACATTTCTCAAGCAGACATTTCACTTGGCGATGACTAATGGACTTTTATGACGTGTTAGCTGCTTTACAGACCCTCAAACTGCAGCCAGAGCCCATTCACACTCTTTCATGTATTATGTCACTCGTCTCAGTCAGCGACATTTCCACTGTATAACTCCTCAGTTCATTTCACTAATACTGAAGCCAACTGGTGACTTGTTGCTGCTCGGAAGGGACGCGAGTTCGGCCTCATGTCCTTCATTTCCAGATGATGATGATGATGATGAAGATGGCGGGCTGTTAGCTTAAGTCCAAACAGTCAGTCTCGATCTCACTGGGGGTCTGCTGTGAAACTCACAAAACAAATTATGTCTCTGACCCCTAAAATAAGAAGTGTTTAGGAACAGAGGCTGTTTAATTTGAAATCTGGTCGCACGGCGAGGCGGTCATGTTCCTCTCGCCGCCACTTTCCCAGATGAAGAATCCCCATTCATTTATTTGTTTATAATCTCGGTGCTTGGCTGAGAGGAATGTGTATGCTTTGCATCCTCTGATTTAAGTTTCCATATGTTTGCTGCACCCAGGGGACTTCGACGAGAAGCACAGGAATTTAAATTTGGTTTTAAATGTTCAGTAGTTGTTACCACATGGGAGATTTGTTTGTTTGAGCTGCAATGCACTTGTAGAATACTTTCCCTTCTCATCCATCATCCACTTTCTTCTTGGAGGACGACTTCATCCTAAAGCCTGCGTAAAATTCCTCTGTCAACTTGGCTTCTACTCTTTTCTCTCATAATGAGAGGATTTAGGCAAATTACACTCATTTCTCTCCCGTCTCTCTTTCCCTCTGCCTGCTTCTGTCTTTCTCTTTATTCCCTCCGTCCCTACAGATATCGATGAATGCCAGGTCCACAATGGAGGCTGCCAACACAGATGTATTAACACCAGGGGCTCCTACTACTGTGAATGTCACCCTGGCTCTCGGATGCATGTGGACGGCCGAACCTGCCTCGGTGAGGAACATTGTATTTTTGGGGAGTTGCTTTTATTTTATTTTTAAACAATTTACATAACAAGGTCAAACTAGTTTTTAATTGATTCATTTTTCTTAATTTTTATCATCTCGCTGATGTTTTAACTTAAGTGAGTCTGATGGATCAGGAGCAAAACACCACCACTGTCAAAAATCCCTGCACCACAATGATTTTAACTTTTCTGTACTCAAGTCTCTTTACAATGTGTTGACTCTTGGTGTAGTGCTCTTAGTGCAGAGGGTTTCAGATTGAATCAACCTTTTTTCAGTGGGGAATTAACTTTGGATCTCAACAAACACATTTTGGATTTATTATGAGTGCCATTGTTTAGGATCCCGTCTTTAGTTATAAATAAAACCTTTCCCTGCATTAAATTCTACTCAAGTAAACTTTCATTCCTTAAATCTGTTAAATCTGCTACTCTTGTTCTCTGCAGTTTTCAGTCAGTACCTGTGCATCGTTAACTGACTTTTCAGAAATAGCTAATCGAGTATAAACCAAGCACTGGGCTTCTGCATCCAGGAATGTATACAGAATGTCCTGTCTGACATTTAGAGTGGAAATTAGTGTGTGTTTCTTGGCCTCATAAAGTCAAAGCTGTTTCATGGTATCATGGAGCAGATAGCTGGGACCCGACCGTCCCCGAGAGGCTCTTGTGTAACAGCTGGTTAATGAAGAAATGACTGATTGTGTTAATAATCGCTGTGCACATGTGGAGTGACTTAAGTTTATCTGTGAGGACGCATATCTAAGAGTGGTTTTAAAATCTATGCAGAGGTGAGCTGCAAAACAAGAATCCAACTCTGAGACCTTGATTTCCACACAACAAGTGTGTAAAAGTACACTTTGCAGAGGATAGACTGACACCATATATACTGGACAGAGGACAGCACATACCGATCGGCTCCACTCATCTTATCTTGATCTGCCAGCAGAGATCAGATGAATCCCACACACTTAGCGTGCGTCTGCATAATATTTGAGCTGGAAGCCGCTCTGTGTTCTTGTGATGGATGGACGTTGACACGGGGCTGCTCAGCTTCTACCTGTTTTGTTGGCATCAGGCCCATGCACCGAGGGCCTCATCTCTTTCCAACAGGACGGGAAACTCAAACGGGGAGATGATTGAACTGACTCTGTCCTTAACCTCATCAGTGGACGAGTGTTGTCCACCACAGAGGCCCTGCCATTCAGAGCTCTGTGATTCTTGGCTCCGTATATGGTGATGGATCTCAGTTCTGAGAGTTACTCTCTAAAGGATGCGTAGGAATGTTAGTACGGTGCTTGTGATCCATCAGATGAAGATTCCTTTTTAAGAGACACTTCAGTCAAATCAGAATTCAGAAAAAACAATATGAAACTGCTGATTGGAAAATTATATTTTTCTGCAAAGATGTTGGATTTTCTTATACTTTCGTGACTGCCTCTGTTTCTGTCCCTTGATTCTCTTCATGCCTCTGTGCAGGCGACAGCTAGTGGATGGAGACGTTATGTTTTCTGGTTGTCCGTCCATCTGTTCGTTTCTTGTTAACGCACCATCTCAGGAACACCTTGAAGGGATTTCAAAGATGAACTGATTAGAATTTATTGGTCAAAGGTCAAAGTCATGGTGACCTCACAAAACATGATTTTGCCCTGAACGTCGGCCTTTTGGGGTTTTCTTCAAATTTTATCAATTGTCTCAACGATTAAGTGATTAGATTCGAGTGGTCAAAGGTCAAAGGTCAAGTTGACCTCATATAATAAAGAATGTATGTAGATAAAAGCTGCACTGGTTGGCCAAGGCATACAACCGCAGGGCAGATTTTGTAATGTATCTTAATGTTTACCTTTTTGCTCTTCTCAGCTGTCCATACATGCGCCATCAGCAACGGAGGATGTGAACACTACTGTGTGCAACAGTCCGCCGCTCATTTCCGCTGCCGATGCAAACCAAACTACATCCTGGCAGAGGACGGGAAGCACTGCAAACGTGAGTGTTTCCAAACTGTGGTGTGAAGCAACACTAGATTACACATGAAAAAACACAGCAGACAGGACGAAGGAATAATAACCGGATGATGGCTGATTGAGGAAACTGCGCCAATAAAACAGAACACTTTGAAGGTGTCTTTCTGAAGATTTGTTCGTAACATTAAAAACAAATCAGTCGCCAGTAGCAATTATCTGATGGATGTCTGTGCCGGAGCAGGAGTAACTGTCACTCATGGGATGAGACATTAAATTAAGGTAAACCACAGAATTCTTTTTCATTGTTTTTTTTCCCAAACATTACATCCTTGATTCTTTTAATGTCTCTGATCTCAGAGGCTTTGTGGTTGAGCATGTTTCTCTCAGAGGTTGGAAATTATACATGTATGTGTTTTTGAATTACCGCCACTGAGATGCTTTTACTTTGTAATTGTTGGCTGTGAACGGCTTCCTCTAATTTCTGCACTGAAGGTTTCTCATCACCTAAATGCAGAGCAAGCTTACACAAGTCACACACACACACACACACACACACACACACACACACACACACACACACTCTCACACACTAAAGCTCTCCACATGCTTTGCATTAAGATGTAGGGAGTTCTCTCCACAACTGTGCCAGAATCATTTCCCACTTGACTTTGACACTGTGTAGGTTTCTCTGTTTGACTGTGTGCTTTTTGTGTCACAGTGCAGAACCCGTGTGCAGATCAGAACGGAGGCTGTGCCCACATTTGTCAAGTCGATGGTGGCAGAGCTCACTGTGACTGTAAGCTCGGTTACATCCTCGCTGAAGACAGGAAAACCTGTGAAGGTAATTTCAGCAAAGTGGTGATTAATTGCACTTGGAGTAAAAAGTGATTATAAGAAAAATAAATAACAAGAAACATCAAAGACTAGAAACTTCACCTCATTTCGTAGTTGCTTAGATTGTTTCTTCAACTGCTGTTTCCAAAATCTGTCTCGCAAAACTAACGAGACAAATTTTTCTCAGACGTTTAAAACGAGTATGTTTTTCTTTTAAAAGTCAAAATAAAGTGGAATTTACAAGCCAGTCTTTCCACTGTCACTATCAACTACCGCTGGGTTAGAAGTGAGTGTGAAGGACAGTTACAAGCTCATGGTGATGAATGTAAATGAAACTGTGCTGACCAGATGAATTTCTTCTAATAATTCAGTGTTTTTTTTATTTTGTCACAGATTTTGACGAGTGTAAGACTGAAGCCAACTGTGCTCATGGCTGTCACAACACTCTGGGCTCCTACGCGTGTGTTTGTAACGCTGCCTATGAGCTGGGGTCGGATGGGAAACAGTGTTACAGTCAGTTTCTTTATTATACACAGTTCATATATTGAGGTGGTAAAATAAGTTTTAAGTTCTATAATCTTATATTATCTAGGAATTGAGATGGAGATTGTGAACAGCTGTGAGAACAACAACGGTGGTTGTTCACACCTCTGCCAGCATTCAACCAGCGGGCCTGTCTGCTCCTGTAACCAAGGTTACAGACTAGATGACGACCTTAAAACCTGCGTTGGTAAGAAATCATAATGGATTAATAAACAGAGTTATAACAGGATGTAGTTCTGATGCATTACCTGAACACTTTACTGTGAAACGTCACAGAAACATTTCATTACTTCTCCTTTAAATTATCACCCAACATGATTTATGGCTAAATTAGAAAACAAAAGATAAATTATTAAACTATGGAGCCCCTTAAAATATGTAATCGGTAGTTATTAGGCAACTGGACTTGTTTGTGTCTTGTAGTCCACCTAAACCCCTGAAGATACCACGACCGAGAACCTCCACAGATATCTTGTGTGTACGAGTTAAAAACAAATCTGTCTTTACTTTAGAGAATTTTTCGGTCTCTAACCTTTGATTGCTTTGATTGCAAATTGCTCTTTCATTCAGGAGAATGAGAAAGAGGAGAATTATATTCTCTGTAGTTTTTGATTTGAGAGTAAAGGTGCAAACATTCACTGAAGTCAGATCTCGTTCAAAGTGCAGCACTATTACCTGAAGTTATAGCGTTGACCTTAACTGGCAGTTAAATCTGTACAATTTACACAGTCTCATAAAAACTGTCTCTCAGTGAGCAGAGAAGCACATGACCTCAGTGGGATCATCATTTTCTTGTCGTCCTGCTTGTTGTGTTTGGCAGACGTCGACGAGTGTGGAGAGCAGAGCTCCTGCTGCGAGCAGGACTGCACCAACTACCCTGGAGGTTACGAGTGCTACTGCTCCGCAGGATACAGGCTCAACTCAGACGGGTGTAGCTGTGATGGTATGTTTCACTCCCCCTCACACTATAAGGGGGATAATATTTATACTCTTACCAGTTCGTTTCACGAGGAGTCAGTGTTGCCTTTGTTTCATTCAGCTGAGTAGACTTTTTTCTCAGCAAAGCTCTTGAGTCTGAGCTGTGTGTGTGTGTGTGTGTGTGGGTTGTTTAGATGTAGACGAGTGTCTGGCTGCCAATGCCGGTTGTGATCACACGTGCCAGAACAGCGCGGGCTCTTTCCAGTGCTTCTGCCGCCGGGGTTTCCGTTTGGACGACGACCGGCAATCCTGCATCCGTGAGTACCAGCAATCAGGGTAAAGAGAGTGGGAACAGCACCAAATATACGCCAAGAGTAAACCTGCAGAACTGTGGCTGCTGGTTCTGAGAGTTTTTAAGTGAATCGCCTGGACTTTGGTTTTATTTCGCAGCAGTGAAACATGAAGCTTGTGTTTATTTGAATGGAATAGAAGTTGTAAGTTTGAAAAGACCATTCTGAGCTGCTGCACAGTTTGATGCCACAACTGGAAAAAATAAAATATGTTCCTGACATTGTGATAATTCCAGCCAATCAGAGATGTTGTTTTTGAATAAGAGACGTTTTTTTAAAACAGAAGTTTCTGGTGTCATTTGAGGACAAACACAGGTTTTACTAATAACATCAACAATGGTTCTTTTCTGTTTAAAATGTCCCTGTGAGTCAGCGTGAGCAATACCAGGACCTTGAAATGGAATTCAGTCATTCGTTTTATCATTTACAGTTGTTCTTTTACATCGATTCAAAAACAATCCTACCGCTTACAGCATGTTTCATTAGACATGACTGTGGAGCACTGAGGAGTTTCTGTAAAGCTGAACCACCTTTTATACAGAAGTACTGTGCGTCATCATTCAAATCCCATCTGATAGAAAACCTGCCCCTGGGCAGGAGCGTTTCAAGGGGTCTTTAGGGGGGTCTTACATTGAATCAAACCTACCCCCCACCCACCAAAATGATTGACTCATGATTCCAATCTTCAAATGATTCTTTTATTATCAAATTACTAAGTTCTAAATTCAAACTGTGCAGCCAAATCGAAAATATTAAAATAGAAAAGTTTAAGTGTAAACCCCAACCATCACCCCAGACACATCAGACACATCAGACACATCAGACACACACTCACACACTCACAGACATTATGAAGCTTTTGGTAGAAAACTAGTGGTGTGGGACCTCGTTAGTGGTTTGACCACAACGTTGCTGTGGACTAATCTAATTCTCAGTTGTTCTTGAGCACCCCCCCCCTTCAGCTTGGGGAACAATTGCTTGCTTTGCTCACCCTCTTGCAACGCCCCTGCCTGATGTGGGAAAGATCGTTTCAGTTGTTGCCCATTTAAAACCTAATTATTCTGAAGTAGCACTATAGAATAAACAGCCAATGCTTTTTTTTAAACTTACTGTATTTATTTCCATCATGTTTAATGTGTATTAATGAGTTTTAAAAGGGACTCTAAGATGTGGGAACATAGTTATAATATCAGGGGGAAAAGTGTTATTCTACAAGAAAAAATATGTATATATTTACGAGAATTAAATGTTATTTTAGTCGAAAGAAAGATTATATAACAATTATCTCATGATATAGATGGATTAACCAAAACCCATCAAGACAAAAAACTGAAGGATGTGCAGTAAATATATTTTTGTAAATGTTTGCAGCGCTTGAGGATGCAGTTGAGGCCCTCTCCAGCGGGGGTCCCATCGAGCTGCCACTCATCCGCCCCCAGCTCACCTTGCTGCAGGACTACAGCCAACCTCTGGAGCGCTATGATGACTACGAAGACGACGAGGGGGAGCTGAGGGCTGAGAGTAACCTGGCAGAGAAGTTTGGTGAGTCCCCCCCCCCCCCCCTCAAACCATTAAGCGCTCATTATCATTAACAGGAACCTGTATCTGATTACCTGAGTGTGGCTCCCGGAGGTGAGGCTGTCAGACAGACTCATTTAGTGCAGCCAGGGACAGACCACACTGTGGGGGTTGATTACTGCGCTGCACGCTCCCAGACTGTTGGTACATCCTGTAACACCACAGTCTCTCTGGCAGGAATGCTGAGGATTATATGACCCGGCAGCTGCTGCAGGTCTGACACAGGACGTCACGAGTGTTGCTTCAGTGAAGGTTGCAAAGAGAATCACCTGAACACTGTCTCCAAACCACACATATATCTGAATGGACAGTGTTGTTGCCTGTGGTCTCTCAGTCAGCTCAAAAAGACACTCGGCCAAAAGTTGTCTAGAAGCACAATCAGGAGAGTTTCAAGGGACTAAAGGGGCCCTACATCGAACTGATCCCACACACGATGCAGGCTGAAACACATTCTATCAGAAAGAACAAATGCATACAGTCCTGAGATTTGAGAAGCTGGAATCATATCACATCATATAACCATCTAAACTTAGATGATTGTTTGTGTTATTGTGTTTCCAGTGTGTCTGGACGACACCTTCGGGAATGACTGCAGCTTGACGTGTGACGACTGCTCTAACGGAGGAAGATGTAACGTGTGGAAAAATGGCTGTGACTGCCCCGATGGATGGACGGGCATCGTCTGCAACCAGAGTGAGGACTGACGACCACACACACACACATGCCACAGTTTGTAAAGTCAGTGATAAACCCTGTTATTTATCGACCTCACAGCTTGCTCCGAGGGATATTTTGGTAAAAACTGCTCCTTCCACTGTAAGTGTAAAAACGGTGCCAACTGTGATCCGGTCACTGGGAGCTGCCGCTGTCCGCCTGGAGTCAGTGGAGACTTGTGTCAGGATGGTGAGTTAGTAAAAAACAAAAGAAATGTATTCCTGTGTATTCTTTCATTTTGTTTTTGAAAACATTTGAAGTTTATTGCATTTTTTCCCTGTGTGCAGGTTGTCCAAAGGGTTTGTACGGAAAACAGTGCAACAAGAAGTGTAACTGTGCAAATAACGGACGATGCCACCGAACCTACGGAGCCTGTCTGTGTGATCCTGGACTGTACGGACGCTTCTGCCACCTCCGTAAGTCACATGACACTCAAACCCTGTCTGGAAACCAACCTGACGAGAGATACAGTCTTCTATTCCACATGAACCCTTTATCCACACATCAGTTTCCCTCTGTGGTGAAGTCCTCCTTGTCTCCTTTGTCTCACTGTCTTTTCTTCAGCTTGTCCAAAGTGGACATTTGGAGCGGGCTGCTCTGACGAGTGTCACTGTGTCCAGCAGAACACTCTGGAGTGTCACCGTCGCCATGGCACCTGCGTCTGTAAATCTGGTTACCGGGGCAACACCTGCAAGGAAGGTGAGTACAATGTCATAAAGCCCTGGCCACTTAAAGGCCATACTACTACTACTACTACTACTACTACTACTACTACTCCTACTACTACTACTACTCCTACTACTACTACTTATATTAATAATAATAACAACAATAATAAATCAATAAAAATGAAAATACTAAATAATCATCTTCAAGTCCAAACAGGAAATCAGGGAACATTCAAACAACAGTTAAAATATATATGTTTTAAGTAAAATAAAGAAATAAAAAGTATACAGATACAGATTTGTGTTGTCGTGGTGTGTAACGCTCTGTCCTCCCCGGTCTGCAGAGTGCGAACCAGGAACGTTTGGATCCGGCTGCGAGAAGAAGTGCTCCTGTCCACCCGGGGTGTCGTGTGACCATGTGACTGGAAAGTGCCAAAGAAAGTGTCCTCCTGGTCGTCACGGGGAGAATTGTGATCAAGGTAAGCGTCCCTGCAGAGGACATCCTTTACTCGTACTGTGAGGCCCCTACGTGTCCTGTTTTGAGATGACTCCCTGCTGTGTGTCTCGTCTCAGACTGTCCAGAGGGATGGTTCGGTGCAGGCTGCGTTCATCCCTGCAACTGCAGCAGCGCCCCGTGTGACAAAGTGACAGGACAATGCAAGTGTCCGTCAGGGACGACAGGAAAACACTGCGAGAACTGTGAGTGCACTCACACTTTTTTACACAACTCCATGACAAAAAAATCTCACAAATGTTCACATAACAACGAGAACATATACATTTTTAATCGCAGTGTGTCAGGAGGGATTGTGGGGCCCAGGCTGCAGAGAGACCTGTCCTGCTTGTGAGAACGGCGGCTCGTGTGATAAACACAACGGATCGTGTAACTGTCCTCCTGGATTCATGGGCAGACTCTGCCAAGACTGTGAGTATCTGCAGTGGGCATTGTTGGGTTTTATGTTTCCATAGTAACCCACATTAAACAGTGATACAGCTGAGCAGAATGACATCTCTGTGGAATGTTTGAATCATGCTGTGGTGGAATCTGTCAGCAGCCTGAACCTCAGACATATTTTCATATATTTTCACAGAGAAGAACAAATATATGATTCAATTTCAACCAACCGCTGCACCACAGCACGGGAACTTTGCAGTTCTCCTCATGTGATCTGTCGAGGTCTCTCACACTACATCAGTCCTGACACTTAAAATATTTGTTTTCCTCGTGCAGCGTGCCTGAGTGGACGTTTCGGTGAAGGGTGCCAAATGAAGTGTGTGTGTGAGAACAACGCTCACTGCGACCCGGTGACTGGACGGTGTACCTGCGCTCCCGGCTGGACTGGACACAACTGCAGGAAAGGTAACAAGACCGGGAAACATCTGTCACTGCTTCAAACCAGAAATATAACATCTGCTACGACAGCGGAGGAGAGTTTATGTGGGAAAATGGATTTAAAATTGGTGATAGAAACATTTGTGAATAAAAGGTTTAGATGTGTTTGACCCTGAAGTTTGTGTTTCAGTGTGCGATGGGGGACACTGGGGAGCCGACTGTGCAGAAACCTGCGACTGCAGAAACGGAGACGGCAGCTGTGATGCTGTGACGGGCCAGTGCAACTGTGAGGCCGGTTACACTGGGACACAGTGTCATCACAGTACGTCGGTGTCTTTGTTACAAGTGTTCAGTATGTTATGAGTTAAAGTCACTGGATGTGGATGTATAATAACGTTTGATTGTAGACAAATGAAAAATGCAGGTGAAGTTATTGATTCCTCATCCAGTCATTCTCAAGTTAGTCATTCTGCTGTGTCATTCTTGATGTCACCACTAGGTGGCGTCAAAGTTAATGTTTCTAATCCTACACAAAGATACGGTGTAAAAAACACTGTCTCTGATTACCTCCAGGTAATGAAAGTACATATACTACATATCTTTTTTTTTTCATTCAGTATTTTTTAAGTTTTCAGTTGTATCATATCAACTTCTTCATACTTTTATTGCTATAGATGTTTTGCTCATGCAGAGGGAAACCGAGAAATCAGAAACTACACACTAGAATTCTTATTTGTTTGTTCAAATGTTGTTGTTTTTTCTTTGTACACTTCACTTTTTGTCCACATCATCTTAAAAATCGAGATTAGAATTTTATTCTCCTACTTGAAACCAATAAATCACCACAAGGTCAAAGAAGAAATCTTTCAATCTCAACTATGTCTCTGTTGTGTCATCTCATTATCAAAGTGGACCTGAAATGTGTGTGTGTGTGTGTGTGTGTGTGTGTGTGTTACTCCCTCAGAGTGTCCAGCAGGTATGTTTGGTCTCGGTTGTCGTCATCGGTGTCAGTGTGACAACAAGGCCTTGTGCGACCATGTGAGCGGAGCTTGTACTTGCCAGGTGGGATGGACGGGAACCTTCTGCGAAAAACGTAAGAGACACTATTTAGATAGAGAGACACTTTATTGATCCCGAAGGAAATTCAAGCATCCAGTGGCAGTAACATACATTGAACATACATTAGACTTGACTTATGCATTAGAGTTAACTTATAACACAGTAACCATATGCAGAAATTGGCCTAAGATGAATGTAAATTTAAATGTGTACAGAGGAATTAAGGAAATTAAATTAAATTAAATTAAACTAATGAAGCGAAATTTTACTTTTACAGAGAAATTAAATATTTGCATAGGATTTCAATATATACAGAGGAATTAAAAATGTGCAGGAATATTTAATATTTGCAGAAAATGTGCATAGAGAAAAAAAAATATTTTATTTATTTAATCACGAAGTCAAATTCTCCCACTGAATATCTGCCATCAACAGACTGTCTTTACATGTGTGTGTGTTTCAGCGTGTCCTCAGGGTTTCTATGGGCTCGACTGTCAGGAGAAGTGTCTGTGTCTGAACGGCGGCGGCTGTGATCACGTCAGTGGAGTTTGTTCGTGTCCTGCCGGATGGATCGGTCCGTTCTGCAACCTGAGTGAGTGACAGGCCCTGACATCTCTCTGCCATTATGAAAGAAGCTGGAATCAGAAACTTATATTGTTCATTTAAGACATTTCTGGATGTTTTTAGCGCTGACTCACACTGGAACAATCCCACGCTTAGTCCCTGAGTTATCTGGGGAAACCCAGCGCAGGTCATACATGAGAAAATGTGGACTTGATGTTCCCCATGCTGTGACCTGCATCACTCACCAGACGCTGGAATTTCCACCTTTGATCAGCAGAGTTCACGAGGAGGTAATGATATTGTTTGTCCCTCTGCTGGCAGCTTGCCCGCCCGGCTTCTATGGGGAAGCGTGTAACCAAACCTGTCGCTGCGGCAACAACGGCGTCTGCCACCCGGCCAGTGGGCAGTGTGTGTGCACGGCGGGCTGGACCGGACCCAGCTGCACAGAGGGTGAGTTTGAAGAACAGAGCAAAGTGCGACATCATCAGGTAAAGAAGAGGTCAGGAGATGGTTTACCTGTGTGTGTGTTTTGTACTCCCAGAATGCCCTGCAGGGTTCTATGGAGCGGACTGCCGGCAGCGCTGCTTGTGTCAGAACGGAGCCTCTTGTAATAAGACCAGTGGAAAATGCACATGTGCCAGTGGGTGGACGGGTACAGCCTGTGAACTGGGTAAGACTCTGGAAGGCTGTGAGTAAGAGTCTCCGTCTGTGTTACCACAAACCACCTGCACATGGATCCTTTAAAGGAAAAACGTCATTTATTACAACTCAGATTTTTTTATGCTTTTGACCGTTATTCATAGCAAAACTGTTCTCAGATCTGAGAACACCAACATCGCTGCGGCAAAGAACACGAGACGATCAGACATGTGAGAAACAGTTCAAACATTCTGATTCAGAGGTAAACGCAAATCAATCATCACTGAATATTGACTCATGTCAGAGAGCCAACCTACTCTTACTTGTGCTGTTGAGAACAAACGTTTTCAGGACTTATTTCTTAAAGTTGGACCCTGGAAGTCTCTGTATTCTGATATGTTGAACTGTTTCTGCAGATGTATTCATGTGTGTTCTCGCTAGATCTAAACCTAAAGCTCTGCAAGTCAAAACTTAACACCAGGAAGTCAGTGTGAAACCCGATCGATCTCCACAACCGACAACTTCCAGCCTCACTTTCTCTTCCAAATACGTTTTTAAATTTAAAATCTTCGTGATCATCTGACTACTGGTGTTCCTTTTTTTTTTCACCATTTCCCAGATCTCAGCATTTCATTTCCTGACTGTGAAGTTAAAAACGATAAAAATAAAACCCAACTGGCACAAAAAACAAAATTTCCCTTCGACCACTGCTTCTGTCTCCACTCCACGTGCAGCAGCCTGTGCATGAGTTTCCCCAGTTTTGTCCAGATGAGTTTTTTGTCTCATGATTAAAAAAAACACAAAAAATAACAGGACATAATGTTAAAGAAAGCCATGAAATATTCCTCTGATCTGCCCCCATGTCCAAATCATCGCCAACACTTCCTTGGCTCACGTCCCGTCTTCCACCAAGAAAAGTGATTCAGTCGTTTTTGCATATTCCTGCTAAATAAGAGACAAACAGCAATAAAAGCATGACCTCTTCTGGAGAGGATTAGTTTCTGCTTTTTCTTGATGTCTCAACAACCACTGTGTTTTCATTTGTATGTTACTTAGCAGGATTACGCAAAAACTATCCTACAGATGAAACGTAACTTGGTGGAAGGAGGCAGGGGTTGTCAGGAAAGAACTCAGGAAGCAGATCCAGGAATTTATTACATATGATGTTTCACCAGTTTCACAGCAAATCATTTCCGGATCTCGATGATAGAAATCAGGCACATTGAGAGAACTGATCTAGGAGTGCATGAAATGGTGCAGCCTGATTTAATTTAAGGAGACTGTTGGCAGGGGTGTGAAATCTACTGAGAAGCATTGAGGACTTATCATTACTGACATGAATCTTTTACTGACCGTAATATCCACAGACACTGATCAGAATCATATTGTGTGTAGACCTCATCGCACTGTAATTAAACAGAACAAACTAATCATGAAGGATCTGGGATCCAAAGGCAAATACGTGCATTCACATGTTAAAAAAATGATTATTGATGAATCTAATTCAGGTTTAATCTGGACTTAGACTCACTCTTCTAAACACACATGAAGCCTGGATCAGTGAAATCCATCCTAAACCACCAGCTCTTTTCATATTACACAATCCTACAGACGTTGCTTAGTCTGGACAGAGATGCAGAAGAATAACATCACCTGAGCCCTGAGGTAAATATTTAAACCTGAGGCCTGTGGTTGTTTCACTCTGCTCAGGAAACTCATCCGTCTTACGCTCATTTGCTGCTTTAGCTCATTTGTTTTCTCCTGAAGTTCGGTTATTTGCTGGCACAGTTTTTGCGCCACAGACGAGTCTGGACTGTAAAAGTCTCCATCACTGACCCGGTGATGACATTCCAGCTCGTTCTCCCTCTGAGCTCCACATCACACACTATCCTCCCTCTGTGCCTGTTACAACCTTCCCCTGCCGAGCCGTGCCAGGTCCAGCCCCCTCCTCAGGAAACCACTAATCCTGCTGCTGGAATGTCTTCACCCTCTGAAACCCTGTGGCTACTCCACCTCTCACTGCCAACTCCTCACTCACTCCAAGCATAACTTTTAAAAAAACCATGGTCCTCAGCAGAAATGGGACAGAGCCTTGTCACATGTGTTTTCACACCATGATGTCTCTGCTTTGTCTGGTCTCACACGTGTGTGTGTTTCTGCCTGTGCATGCTGCCGTATGTTTACAGAGTGTGCAGTGGGTCGGTTCGGGGCCGACTGCCAGCAGCAGTGTGGATGTGAACACGGCGGCCAGTGTGACCGGCAGACGGGACGGTGCAGCTGCCGCGCCGGCTGGATCGGAGAGCTCTGTGAGAAAAGTGAGCCAGTGAGACTCCAAACTAATGAACCTGCACAAACTGCTGCTCTGTGGAAACTATTTTTTGTTTATCACCACCTCCAATTTGCACCTTCCTCTGCGCAGCATGTGAAGCAGGCCTGTTCGGTGCTGGCTGTCAGGAGAGATGCCGGTGTGTGCACACTGTTTCATGTCACCACGTCACTGGAGAGTGTCAGTGTCCACCGGGCTGGAGAGGAAAACTCTGTGACAAAGGTACAAACCTGCAGCTAGAGACCCTGTGGAACTCCTGCAGCCCCTGGTGGACACAGTCTGTTATTTCAACAATGAAGCTTTTATATTTCAAAATTTAATGGACAGGATAAGAAAGAAACTTTTCATTTCCACCAAGAAGTTTATGTTTTCGTCTAAATTAGCAGGATTACACAAAAACTAGTTATCATGACATTTAATTTAATTTAAATGTAGTTTAACTGTTTTGAGATAGTTTTATGTAAATGTCTGATCAGTGAATTGGACACAGTGACTCATGCAGGATGAAACAGCTGATATTGTTGTATTTTTGTTGCGTGTCAGCGTGTTTGCCAGGTACGTACGGGAGGAGCTGTGTGCAGCAGTGCAGCTGTGCTCAGGGAACATCCTGCCACCACATCTCTGGAGAGTGTGGCTGTCCTCCCGGATTCACCGGCAACGGCTGTGAGCAGAGTGAGTTCTGCACCTCTCACTCTCTCACACCCACTGATGATCATCATCCTTCTCTCACTGACGCTTTGATAAACCACAGTGAGAGTAAGAACATCTCTAACACTGTGTGCTCGTCTGTCAGCTTGTCTTCCAGGAACATTTGGTCAGAACTGTAACCAGGTCTGTCAGTGCTCAGAGACAAACCAGCTCTGCCACCCGGTGTCTGGATCTTGTTACTGCGCCCCAGGGTTCCAAGGTCCCAAATGTGACCAAGGTTTGTAAAAAAAAAAACAGAAAAACATATTCATACATAAACATTAGGGCAAATAAGTAAATGAATGCCATTTAAGTTACATAACTCCTGTGTGTTATTTATTTTCAGCCTGTGGAGAGGGTCGTTACGGTCCTAACTGTGAGAGACAATGCAAGTGTGTGAACGGAGGGAAGTGCGTTGCTTCCACTGGAGCCTGTAAATGTCCAGCAGGGTTTATAGGAGCACGCTGCAACATCAGTGAGTCCATCACAGCCTCAGAATGTGAATAAATAAAAGAGTTTTACAGTCTAGGTGACGCGTCTCTGGTGTGTGTGTGTGTGTGTGTGTGTGTGTGTGTGTGTGTGTCCTGGTGCTGACAGCGTGTCCTGCTGGGCGTTATGGCGTCGACTGTGCTCGGGTGGCCAGGTGTGGAGAGGGGGCCAAGAATGACCCGGTCACCGGTCGGTGTTTGTGCGTCCCTGGACGAAGAGGAGAGGACTGTGGACACAGTGAGTTCTCAGCAGTGTTTGCACACGTCTCTTTTACTAAAACAAATAACTAGATCACTACAAAACTTAGTGGAAGGATGGAACATGGGACAAGAAAGAACACATTCAATTTTAGCGGGGATCCCAAAAAAAGACTTTTTTTTGTGGCACTTTTTGACATTTTCACTGATTTCCTGGGAGTAATTCATGGATCTTGATTTAAAAATCAGGCATATCTAGTGGACAGGATCTATTGGTAGAAATTTGATATAAAATAATCCTAGTGATGTTTTTCTATGATGTGTTTAATCTAAATTGTACTAATTGTTGTTTTCTTTATGAGCCCTTTATATTTAAATACTTCATATCTTCAGAGGCCACCCTGTTTTCTATAGTATAGACAAACTAAACACAACTGAAGCCACAGGTTCTCTGTCATGTTTGGAAGGGGAGGGTGAGATGAGGGGTATTCAGCTGCAACATGCAACTTCACCACTAGATGTCACTGAATTCTACACACTGAATCTTTAGGTAAATCTATGGCGACAGTTGGGCCTTGGTGGGTGTGAGCTCTGCTGAGTGCTACTCTAGTTTCGGGCTGTTAAGACGCTTGATGTTAAATTCAATTTGAGTGTGTGTGTGTTTGGCCTCAGGCTGCCCTCCAGGCTGGTTCGGGGCAGACTGTGTCCATCGCTGTAACTGCAGTAACGGAGGAGTGTGTGACTCAGTAACCGGCAACTGTACCTGTGGTCTGGGCTGGACCGGTACACACTGCGACAGAGGTGACGACAAACACAATTCATCCTGTGTTTTCTCACAGCTGCTACGTTTACCTGTTGCATCCACAGCATCATAATAAACCTAAAGAGACAAGTCTTGAGTCAGGAATTAGAATTTATTATTCTTTTTACTCATCTGCCTCCCAGAATGTCCCGTGGGCAGATTTGGTGCCAACTGCCAGCTGAAATGTAAGTGTCAAAATAACGGCACGTGTGACAGAGTGACGGGGACGTGTCAGTGTGGTCCAGGCTTCTATGGACATCTGTGTGAACATGGTGAGAACTGAAATACATGAAGTTAAAGTCAAATCCAACAACGAAATGATCCTAGAAATACTTATTCTCTGTGCAGCCTGATGTAGCTCACTCCTCTGTGTCAAGTGCACAAGGTGACAAATAAAAATACAAAGCACACATAAACATACACTGACCTTTCCAGTAGCAAACGTCAGAGAACTAAAAAGTGAAACTCTGGAGTTGATCAAATGAATGAGAACATTTGAATCCATGAAGGTGGACTTTTAAATCTTACTCCACGCCTCTCTCGTCCTCAGCCTGTCCTCCTGGTCTCCACGGCCCGCTGTGCCAGCTGCAGTGCGACTGTATGAACGCAGCCTCCTGTCACCCTGCGTCAGGACACTGTGTCTGTCCTCCAGGATATTACGGAGCACGCTGCCACAGAGGTCAGTCACATTACTGCTGATACAGTAAAGTAACAGGTTTGTGTCTGCTTTCACTGAAAATCATTTCTATTGTTGGACTGTCCCTCAGTGTGTGAACAGGGAACCTTCGGTCTGGGTTGTGCTAAAGTGTGCGACTGTGAGGACGACTCTCCGTGTGACCCTGCGACAGGAAGATGTCTCTGCTCCTCAGGGAAGACGGGACTCAGATGTGACATCGGTAATCATCAGTCCTTTTTGTTGTGGTTTTAGAACAAATACTGAAGTTAAGATCACGTCGCACAACTCTTCCCTGTATAAACTCTAAGACATTTGAGTTTTATATCAGAAGTCAAATGAAAAATACGTTTTGAAGCCATTTTTTAAGATCAGGCAAACTGGATTACAGCATATGTTCTGAAGAAAAAAACTAAACAGTTACAACAAGGAAGTTATGTCACCAAAACATTGCCTTTTAAATTCCTCAATCAAAGACGAAAGTTACCGAATGAATATTTAGATTTAATAAGAATAAATTGAAATAAATGAGGGTGACAGTTCAGATTGTTCTGCTTTGTGTTGAGACCTTGAGATTCTGACTTTTAGAGTGAGCACTGCTCAAGATGATTCTGAAAATGTATGTTTTGTAAATATTTACACATCGTTTATTTTTATTTGGTATTTAGTGTACATGGGGACCTATTAGCAGCGATGGAGAGTGAATTTAATGACTGTAGAGTAGTAAAAGTAATATCACAGCAATATTGAAATATTCCATTAGTTAGTTAAGTAAAAAGAACTAAAGCAGTTTAATTTAGTCTTTGAGTACAAACCTAAGTTGTTACATTATACTGAAGTGTTTTTAGTATAATGAAGTGTTTTTATTTGGACCTCATTAATATAAGTTATATAAATTTAAACAACAGAAACACATCTGTGTGTTACACTCCAGTATTACTAGCTGTACCTAATAAACTGACAACTGGGAGTCATAGTAATTATAGTTATACTTATATATTTTGTGTTCTTGTGTCAGACTGCAGAGCAAACCTCTACGGCCCAGACTGTGCTGAGACCTGCGAGTGTCAGAACGGAGCACGATGCGACCGACGCAACGGCCGCTGCAGCTGCATGCACAGCTGGATCGGCCTCTCCTGTCAGGAAGGTACAGAACTGAGTGAACACACTGTCACTGCTGCCTGAAGAGTCATCTCACTTCAGTGTAACATCCACAGGGGACATCAGGTGACAGGCTCTGCTGACTCTCGCAGTCAGAGCAGAGGTGGCAGTTTTTCGCTGACTCTGTGAAATGAGAGTAAATAACTAGTATTAGTGCTGACAGCATCTGGTCACCGTGTTCCTTCTGCCGAGGCTGCACTTCCTCTGTGGTGTCGTCTTTTTTTCAGATGGAATATGAAAGTTGTGCATTTAGAAGTGGACTCAGCTCACAGTGTGTGTGTGTGTGTGTGTGTGTGTCTCTGCAGGTGGACCTCCACGTGTCACCTATGGGAGCAGCAGCAGAGGAGACTCACAACAAAACTCATTATAGCATCTACCTGAAAGACTGAAACTGAGAAAGTGATTTTTTTTTTTTTTTACTGGAGTGTGTGAACGCTCGTGAAAGAGTCGTAGCAGCTGGAGGATCTTCATGGAAATAGACTCTCTGATGAGAACTGCAGTTCCACGTTTGGACCCGAGCTACTTCATTTTTTGTATTTTGGTACCAAAGTGACCTTTGAACTGATCGACTCTGTGGCGTGAGCCTGACCTGTCTCCGGTGATCTTCTTGAACTCAAAGTGGAACGTCACCGTAAAATGAAAACACTTTCAGTCTTCAGGAGGAGAACTACTTCCAAACTAGAAATACTACTCCCAAACTAGTACCACCCTGTGATTGTATGCCTCCGCCAACCAGTGTAGTTTCAGTCTAAATACTTTTTTTCCAGATTCATATGAGGTTCATCTTTGTGTCCAAGTTCATCTTTGTGTCCAAGTGACAACTGGTCAAAATGTTTTGAAGAAAGCCCCAAAAGTCAGATCAGAGAAATCATGTTCAAGAGGCCAAAAAATGGTTTTGTGAGGCCACAGAGACTTTGACCATTAAATTCTTATCAGTTCATCGATGAGTCGAAATGAACAATTTCATCCAATTTGAAAAAACGTCCCCAAGGGGTTCCTCAGATATGTTAACAAGGCAAAAAGGTCACAGTGACCTTGACATTTGATCACCAAAATCTAATCAGTTCATCTTTGAGTCAAACTGAATGTTTGTTCAAAAAAGGAAGAAATGATCTTGAGGTATTCTTGAGATATTATGTTAACAAGACGGAGGAAAAAGAAAAAGCAATACCTCCTTCCACTGGCTGTCATGGGTGCGGAGGCATAAAAACATCATCCTCAGAGTGCAGCAGTTTGTTTTTACTGCACTTTTGATATTTTTATTTTACCTTTGTCCATTAACTACCTTCACTGGGTACTTGTATATAAAATAATCTCTTAATTTTGTAAGAAAATGGGCGACATTGCTGGATATGATGCAACCATCTTATAAAACCTGCCAGTTTAATGAAGTAACTAATTGCTTTATCTCCAGATGTTTAATAGAAAAATATCAGTCAAGCACAATTCTGGATTTTAAATAGAAATCACTTTATTTACACAGCTCGCTCTCAATGTTGAAATAATTTCATTTGAATTGATTTTGTGTATAAGTTGCTTCATATTTATATTTAACAGTTGAATATTCGTCAAACTTAAATCACATTTTTTTGTTTTCCACTGTTTAATTGAGATTCTGCATCTCTGACAAACACAGTCCAGTGAACAACCCACAATCAGGTTTATTCTTTTTAACACACGAATGCCAAATAAAGACAGACACATGACGGTTTGTTTCTCATTCTTATTTTATCATTATTTCATTTTCATTGAAGATTGAAGCTGTACATCCTGTCTAAATTTCAGATTCAAGCACAGTGCAGATAGCAACGCCTGCAAAACAAAATAAAAAATAAAAGAGAAAAAGGCAAAGGTGATCACAACCAGAAATATATATATACAAAGGTCAAACTATGTACAGGAAATACCAGTCGCTCACTACGTCATCTTCAGAGCATTTCTCATAATGCATACACAACACAAAGAAATTGCTTCTTTTTGTCAGTCCTAAAATCGATACAATACAGATAGGAAAAATGCAGCATGATGAAAACAAAAATAAAAACTGTTCTTTAAGTTTGTCTCTACTGCATTAAAGGCAAAAACATAAAAAATATATTCTCTGTATAACCTTTGACCTTCTGTAAAATAAGCTCTATCCAGCTGTGGCTTCATTTCTGAACTAGTCTTCAACAATGTTAAACTAGGGCCACTTAAAGCATGACGTCCTCTGAACACACTCCAAACATTAGCAGTTATCTCGGGATCTTTGCTGGGCAGGTCAGCACAGCGTGAAATAACACTGATGGTCAAACTAATGCACAGCAATTTTATTTAAAGGGGAAGTTCCACAGTTTGGGAAGTTTGCTTATAGGTCGTCTTATCCAGAAGATTGATAACATCATTTTCTGCCAATAAGAACCATAGCTAACAGCTAACAGATAATAACGATAATAACAAATAAAGCTGGCTGTTTCTGTCCAAAGGCAACACAATCAGCCGAATGTCGAGGGAAGGATGTGAGGCAGCGAAGAACCCAAGGAATTTTGGTGCAGACACATTGTGAGATTTTTCAACATTTTCATTGTTTTCCCAGAGAATTATTCATTGATCTTGATTAAATAAATCAGGCAAATTTTGGGAACTAATTTCTATGAATGTGTGAAATTTAGTGTGGTTTGATTGATTGTTGGGCCGTGGCGGAGATTCATCCTAGTTGAAAACAGTCTCTTCTAAAATTCTAATTCACCTGATATTGAAACTGAAATAAATGATTCCCATAATCTAATGTATCAAAGTTCCACCTTAAATTTTCTTCTGAAATGTGTCCATCTTAAAAAGCAAAAAAAAGCATGTTTATTATTTACCAATTAAAAAATAAACTATCATTTCATAATGATCAAAGAATAGTACAATAGGCCAAACGGTGGTGTTCACTAGATCAATTCCCTGTAAATAATGTTTTCAGCTCATGAATTGTAAAAAATGATTCTTTCCTACATGACACATTAGGTGCTTGTAATAAAAACTGTTTCCCAGGCCTGGTATCACAGAGGTTGGAATTGGATTGAAGCAGACTTTTGTTTATTGCTCACCTGTAATACAGGCTAGCACGCGGGTAGTTCAACTTGTGGTCATAGCAGTGAGCCCATCACAAGGTGACCTTCACACTGCAGACTGTAGCGGTTCATCAATCAACTGCTCAAAACCTGGAAGATTGTCGGCTGTGGACGGAACCATTTCCTTAGCTTTATATTTTTGCTGTAGCTTCATGTCTATTGGGCAGACAAGACAGTAGTTTCAATCTTCTTCTGTAGCAAATAAGCATTTTTCCCGAATTATGGAACGTCGCCTTAAAGTCTCTATCTTCCTCTCGACTCCCTGCAGATGATAATATTAAGACACAGGAATTTCACAGACTAATGAACTAAATGTTCTTTGCTTTTGTTTTTTTCCTCTTCAGAGAAAACAGCATCGGCTCACGCCAGTTAAACGAACTCAGACATACGAGACACGTCAAACGTATACAGGGATCAACTAATACAACAGGCTGTAGCAAGGGATTCGTTTAATTGTCCCCCTCCCCCTACCTGACACACGCACGCACACGATCAACAGTAGAGACATGAAGTCACTTTGCTCTTGTTAAAAACCAGAGGCTGTAAATCATCACCCACACTTATTATTTATTCCCTCCACTTAAACTGAGAAGCATCTTCATCTCACTCATATCATTCGTACTGATGAGTTTTCTTTATCTGTATTTTTCTTCTAAGGATCAATAGTTTCAGCTGTTAGTAAAGATCTGTTATCTACACGTGTTAGTAAGGGGCGGAGCTTCACCTTGCTTCTCCCGTAGGTTATTGTCGACGAGGTGAAGAGAGTCCATGCTTCGAGGATGTGTCACATGCTATCCACTTGTGCTTTAATCACAGTAAGAGAGCACCCAGAGGAGAAAGAATGATACAGGGTGGCATCAAATTCTGTAGTAATACTTCTAACACGTCTCAAGTCGTACGTCGCTTGAAACATACCTTACTATCCTAAAGCTTTTAGCGGTACTATGCATTCTGTATATGAAGGACCTTTGTTAACTAGCAACAGCATGGTCAAGTAAAGATATACATGGAGTTAAGTCCATACCATAGATAGATAACAAACTGGACAGCACATGCGTCAAGGTGAGTTCTATAATCTTTCAGGAAGCGAGAGTGAAACACTCAGGTGTGTCGTAAAGAGAAAAGAAGAAGATCTTTGGCTGGAGCCACGCTCAAATGTCACTGGTCCTGCCCAGTGTCGACAAACGAAAGAAAGACAGACGAGTAAATACAACCTTCGGACCATGTGCATGGCAACGCACGATTACAACCACCTGCTCTGTTCCTGGAGCTGCTGCCACTGGCTGATTAACTGGAAACACGACCACGCCCTGGAAAACCAACGCCACTTCTACAAGTTAGCGTTGCCCTAAATACTGGGGACATGAGACCAGTCGTCCAAACGGGACAGCTGTCAAGCTGCTCGTCTACACTGAAGCCCACAGCACAGTCTGATGCAACTGTAAAATAAGGCAAAAATACTTGAACAGAATTTGATCAAGGAGAAGTTTCCACGTGATGTGGAGCCAGCGCTGATATGATCACTTCCTGTACAGTAAATCCTCAGCCTGAACAAAGCAGAGCAGAGGTTGGGTAACACAGTGAAGCAGGACACTGCATTTGATTTATGATGACTGCAGTTCCTACTGTTCGGGGTGAATAAATAGCTAATCTCTTCAGTGGCAGTCGCCCGCACACAGCAGCCTCGCTCCTGACTCCTTATCATGAACAGTTCACTGGTCAGGACGGAGGAGGAGCCTCTCGGGCAGAGTGCAGTTGTTAACCCCTCGTCCTCCCAGTCGCCCCTGTCGAACGCAGGACTCCATCACCGCTCCTCGACAGCAGGAGTGTCAGAGCATCAGGCTGGACAGATGCACTGCCAGTGAAGACACAGAGGGAGGTTGAGGAGAGGGAATTATCAGGAGGTGATGCAAAATCTAATAGTGCAGTGGTTGTGTGATAAAAATACTGTACCCATCCTCTCCCCTCCTGTAACTCCCCTCCAGCACCTATACTGACAATACTAAAGTGCTGATTGTTAAAGCCCACAGAAAGGCTCCAATACTGATCATGTGGACAACAACACACACACAGCTCTTCTTTCAGAGAAACCTTGATGGACACGGTTTGTAAATAGAACATCCAGGGAAAAAATGGTACATGTGCAACAGAGTAGTTCTTGTATATCCATACAGTAGGAACTTCAACTTCTGTTTAGTTGCATTCATCTTTGGAAAAACAAACAAAAAAGAATTCTGGCTGCCAAGCAAGCGTGTGCTTATTTTTTTTTAAAAAGTAATTTTTCTCTATGGTTTTAAAATACGTTCAGCTGAATTGAATGTATAACTGATTTAGGTATGAGCGCATATCCCGAATATCTCTCATCCACTTGTCTTTCTATGTGAATCCCTTCATTTCCTGTGGAGGTGACTGTATTTTTTCCCCCTTTTTCTTATCTTATCCCTGTAACTCTAAATGAGGTGCCCTGCGTGGCCTTGGTGTGGCCAGACTCATGCGCCAGGGTCTCACTTAGTAAAAGCTCAAGCAAACAGAGGATCAGGCAAAGGTGGGGCGCTGCTGCAGCCCGGGTGCAGCCCTGCCGGGCGGGGCTGTGCTTCGTGTTAAGAGCGATAGTCCTTTTTACTGTACGGCTTGTTCCCCAGGATGCTGTCCACCTCATGTGTGATGGAGGATGACAACTTTGGAAGAACCTGTGTCGGGGGAGAGAGACAAACATGAACATGTTCTGCGTTTCCTGTCAGAGCGTTTGGTTTTCAGGAACGTTCAGACCTTGTATTAACATCCGCCCTGAATCTCAAATACATTATTAAAGCAGGTATTCATATAACATATATATAAATCTGTAGCTTATTTAATCAATGTAACAATGTCCAAACTGTAAAGAAGTTAGAAACACAAGTAGAGGTATTATCGTCATATGTACTTTAATTATTGCAGTGACGTCAGTACTCAGTGAGACACGTCTCCTGTCAGTGTTATATTTTTATATAGTTTACTAATGATGAATTAAATTGCATTACAGTTTTTAATGTTGCCAGGAAGGAGTTATTTTTTATAATCAGTTCTATCTTGATTCATTTATTATTGTATTACATTGTTATTCCAATTGTAAATTCATATTGATTCTGAATTATTATTTTCGGCCCAGAGGTTTGTAAATACATGTCAAGATAACAAATGAAACTAAATATCAAATGAATCATGTAAATTCATGTGCTTTGTTACAATTATGACATTATTTTTTCATTCAAGAGTTCTTGAAGCAGACAAACAGGCTATTTTACTATGATGTAATTAAATTTATTATTCCCAAGTTGAAAATATAAAAGCTCATTTATTTTCAAATTTTCTCTTTCGTACAGACATGAAACAAATACTGCACTAAATGTCCCCTGAAAAAGGACATATTATGTGGACTTTCTTTTCAGATGAAGGGCTGTTTCTATTTCAGGGTCTGTGATGAAAAATTCTCAGTAAAAGGAAAAAGTACAAAGGCCTGGGGAAATGTGAGGATAGCATTCCAAAATGGAAATATCAAATGTGCTGAGGGAGAGAGAGACATATAGTGCGCACACATCTTGTGTGCTAATGCGTCCACACAGACACACAAAGCATCAGAATAGAGTGTAGTGATGTTCTCTACTTCAGGGCAGACATAATGTGAGCCGAGGAGGTAAACCCCCACCAGTCTGAACACCCCATTAACACAGTGCATCTTATCAGGAGAGGAAGAAGTGGCCTTAAGCTTGCCTCCAATCTCCTGGCAACTGATACTCCGCTGACCTTATTAACTCGGTACAGTAAAGCACCCAAGTGTGCAGCGGCAAACTGCCCCAGAGGCTCAGCTGTACCTAGGAGAGGAGGAGGCTGCTGTTCCAGGCTGTAAGGCACAAATACGGACCTGATGAAACAGGTCAGGTCACATTTTCACTAAAAAAGCCGCTGATTTGCTCTTTGGAAGCTCTCACAAACGTACACACACACACTCATAGCCTCACCTGTATCGCTCCTATGTTCTCCATCAGCTGGTCGGTGCTGGACGCCCCTAGAAGGACTGAGCTCACTCCCTCGTTCCGTAGGCACCACGCTGCAGGAAACCAGTAAACAGCAATGACACCCCCACCATGGCTACGGACACACTATCACAACATCCCTGATTCAAACACACCGCACAACATCTGCACACATCACAAACACAGAGCAGATTGATTTCTTTTATCAAGCTAAGTGACATTTCCTACAAAGTCCTGATATAACATGAAAGGCTACTGCAACACTTCTGCACAAAATGATCTCTTGCCACAAACCTGAATACTAAAGTCCTCCCACTGTAGAAGAAACATTCATGTCTTTTACTTCGGTACAAATACCACATAATAAATACTCAACAAGTAAAGCTACAAAAATATTCTCAGGAAAATGTACTTAAAATATCATAAGTAAAATGATTCGTTAAGTATTATATTGACTAAGGCTGCAACTAACAATTATCAATATTGAGTGATGGAATATTATTATTTTGTCTATAAAATGTCATAACTGTTCAGTCCAGTTTTCCAAAGGCCAAGGAATCGTCTGAAAATGATTTGTTTTGTCCAAACAGAAGAAATATATTTTAAAGATGACTAAACTATCAGAGCAGAACTCATCAATTTCCTGTGACTCAACTAATCAATTTTTAATTAATAGTAGGAGTAGTAGAGCTGAAAGAGGTTATAGTTTTAATAAAGATATTTATAATCGACATATAAGCAGTATTTTATCATTGTGGTTCTTAATTTTAATTACTTTACATGCGGTTGGTTTGTATGATCCAACTGACCATATTTCATCAAGTGAACAAACGTTTTGTGTGTTAAATATTAATGATATAACTCGCTGTAAAATAAAAAGTACATTCTTTCCCTTGCAAATGTAGATAAGTAAAAAGAAAAGGAAAACTTACCGCATTTAAAAAACTGAGTTAGACGTCAAGACTGAACTCAGCAAATAGAATTTGGCATTTATTTTGATGATTTCTTTGAGGAAACACAAAACATCCAAACCCTAGTTCTGTTTGGTTTTCTATCATAATGTTAAGACGTATTATGCAACAACTGCATTATTTTGCTATTAAAGATACTACAGATTAAACAGATTATGGTAGGGATGGCATTTTATGCTGTAAAAACAGTGAGATTACAACTCTGCGCAAATCCACCATCATCAAAATGAAAATGAATGTGTTTTATTAGATTGACAGAAGAGCAGAGCTTCTCTCAGGACAGAGAGATACTCAGTTCACAACCACAGACTGATTCCTGAACGTACCACTACACAACAGCAGGAGAGATTCAGTCATTATATTATACTTTTCAAAACCTCCAACAAGAAAGTTTTTATCTGTTTCTGTTTATTTGTAAAGTACTGAACTGATTTGAACTGAACATGCAGAAATGTGTTTATCGTCGTTTCCTTTTGTCAATTTCTTATGGATGTTGATGTAATATTGATATGGTCGGTACAATTTATTGCAGATGATCTTTTGTCCTTTTATTTTTCCATTTTTTAAGAGGTAGTCAGATGTGCAAGATTTGTTGGCCTTGGCAGAGGCTGGTTAAATACTGTAATGCCACGATATAGTGCGGAGGACAACATGGCGGATATAAATCTCTTGTGTTGCCTTCAGGAGCGCCAGAAGGATTTATGGTAATTGGGAGAGATGAGGGTGTCCACTAATGGGCCGTGAAACCTAATCTATGACACTGCATTACTGCGAGGGGAGAGAATCTGCTGTGATCTGTGCTGATAGAAGGCGAAGTCCCAGATTTACTTGCCGCCTCCCTCAAGCCTGACGCTTTAACAGCTCTCACAGGAGTGTGCGTCTTCAGGGGTTTGCACATTCTCACACTCCTGACCGGCAGGGAATCAATATCGGTCACTCGCTGGATTTATGTCCAGGACGCTATTTTTATGCTGACACCAGAAATTGTTAAATACATATTTACACCAGGGGAAACCAAAGACCTGCATATCCAAACACATACTGTTAACATATTTACATAACAGACATTGATGTTTACTGGTCTTAATGTGTTCTACGGACTATCCTCGAGGACACACTGTATTCTATTAATGTCCATCCTTTTCTGATTGGTTTCTAAGAGGCAATGAGTCCCTTTAATATACACCATTTCTCTTTTATTTTCTTAATTTCAGTTTTTTGTTTTCTTGTTTCCTTTTCGCGTAAATTATTTAAAATTAAAAACTACACAGACACACACAGGACAACACAACACACCCACAGTCAAACCAGGCAACCCCGGTCTGTCGAGGCAGAGGGACGGACAGACAGACAGAAAGAGAGAGAGCGGCAGAGTGTATCTGCGTACCGATGGCGAGTTGGGGCAGAGTGCAGCCCAGCCGCTCCGCGATTGCCTGCAGCTCTTTCAACTTCGCCTGCTGACGCCGGCCCTCCTCGCTCAAGATCTTGTCCTTCAACCACTGGTAGCCCTGTTTGAAAACACAGCACACCTGCTCAAAAACACAGCCCTGCTCACACGGCCGCACCGCAGCTCCTGTGTCACCAGGGCCTGTTTTTAAACACGTGACTCTGTCTCCTGCTGCCTACGCCTGCATATCCCCAGCTACGCTCAATGAAACACTGAATGTTCAGTTCATTATAATTACAAACAAGAACAATTCTGTATTAACAGATATCATTATATGATAATGTCAGAAAAACATGGGATCAAGGGTCAGAAATTAGACTGTACCATAATGCACTTAATGACACATCAGAACCATTAAGAGCCAAAACACCACAAACATCCACAGGCAACAGTGAACCAACAGGAAACAGCTCATTCCACACAAGTCGCCAAAGATACTGCACAACACCAAACACTGAAGAGCCGGTTTCATGAACCAGGAGAGGTCTCATCGACAGTCACTGACAAACAATCCACACGTACAGAACATGCTCCACCCCCACAGGAACATCACTGCAGTAAGTCAGGTGTTAGCTCCTGTGTCTCATAGAGTTGAGTTATTTTTACGATCTTAGTCAATGAGAAACTACTTTACAGAGAAATATGATTCTGAGTGAATTAAATCACGAATAGTGCTTCTCTTCTTCATTATATTAGGTGAATGTGGATGTTTCTTTATACCAGGTCACATTTGATAGTCTGTGGTAATATGCTGATCTGTCTTATGGTTCATCGAGCAATTTAATTTCGTTTCAGCGTAGTGCTGGCAGTGTCAATTTAGACAAACATTCCTCATAGTACAGCACACGTGCTGTACTATTTCTGTTCTGTGTGAACGCATTGTTGCGTGCATGTTTTGTGTGTGTGCATATGTGCGTTAAGCTGACACCAGCTGGCAAACAGTGCTGCTTGTGAAGAGGTGCACAGTGCATGGTTTCAACATGGCACTGACAACACACAGATACGTGGTGTACACAGAGTTACAGAACCTGAAAGACACAAACACAATGTAAACAAACACACAACCAACCAGCAAATCAGTGGGGGAAACCACAACAGTGACACAAGCACAGATGATCAAAGTGAGAAAAAAACGTGAAAAATAGCCAGTGAGGTTTGTCTACCTTCAGAGAGGCCCGAGAGTAGGGAGGCACCCTGCCGTCGTATTTCCCTGAGATGATCCCACAGGCCAGTGGTGACCATGTCATTGCCCCCACACCTGAGAGAACAAACATGTCATCATCAAAATCACTTAAATAAAACAACCATTTACTTTCTCAAAGGAGAGAAAAGATATTCGAAAGACTTAATTTCTACTGTACGTGTTTAACTCCACTTTGTCTGACTACTCCTCTCTAACTGGCTTTTTAATTGGACCTGTTTTTTTTAACCTGGTAGATAAGCTAGAGCAGCTGCCTGAAGAGGATCTGCAATGTCAGAAAGGACTCGTCAATCATTTGTGTGACAATTTATATAAGACTTGAACCAGATCATGTGCTGTAGTTGTAGATGGTCAGTGTCAGAGAGCCACTGAGAAACCACAGCTAAAATTAAGTTAAATGAGAACACAAACTGTAAGGAAAAGAGATACGAGTCCTGTATAATCAATGATCTTCCAAGGTCTGTCAGTGTTTCTTGCACAGAATTTGTGTCCACTATTTGGCTGTCACTTAGTTTCTCTGTTACCAATGGATTTGAAAGAAGTCTCATGGTCGAAGACCTTTGTTTAATAGCTACAATTCCAAATCCAAGCCAGCTCACCTATCTTATGGAAGAGCTCAGGTAGCTGCACCTCCACCTTCTCTCTCTGAAACATGTGGTACTCAGCCTGCTCACAGATGGGAGGAATCTGGTTGAACTGTCGCGCCACAGAGTATGCTTCCTACAGGAAAACATGGAAGAAGAAACAAGGTAAGGACAGTAATGTATATATTGGACAGTGCCTAAATCCCCACTGTACATAGTTCAGCATTAAACACAAACAGGTAAGAATTACTAGGCAATCTATGTGATAGAACGAGAAGAAAAAGATATTTTCTAAAACAAACTTTATAATGCAACATTCGGTGTGGCTGCAGTGTTTGTGGTTTATCAGCAAGTGACAGGTGTGTTTACAGTGTGTGTGTGTGTGTGTGTGTGTGTGTGCTTTGACAGTAGTCACAGTGTCATGTGTACATCACTGCGTTTTTTTTGTCCTGTGTGGAAAAAAAAGGGTCTCACCATTATTTCCATTGGACTCCAGCGGGATGTTCCCCAGTACATGGCCATGCCTTGATTTATCACATGGGTCATTGCTCGAACTGTTTCTGCAAATAAAAAATCAAATCGAATGTTACCCTGTTATGTTTATAGAACAGTATTATGACAACATTTTTATATAACAATATAATGAGAGCCTGTTCTGTATTCTCATAAAATATGTTGTGATCATTTGCAATCTAAAAGGGCTGGACAAATGAGCAGAGAGGAAGAAAAGCTGATTAGGTGAATCGACATGAGTGATTCATTCTGAGGAGAGTGACATCTATTCACAACATCAATGAGAAAATCTACAAGAATCCTTATTATTTATAATCTGACACATGCTAAAAAAGAGGCCAGTAAAATAAACTGATTACAGACAGATTAGATAGGAATCTCATTTTACATTTTATATCTGACCCTGTGTGACTGTAATTTCCACCTTTCTTTGTGACAATAGGTTTCGCTCGACCGCTGCCTTAACTGTCAAACATGTCAGATTACGATCAGGGTATCCCAGGTAACATCACGAGCACAGGAGAGCAATAAAATGGGTTTCCATCTGATAATTTCTCTCCTATGATTTCTCTAAATTTTCCATCCACACAACTCGACCCTTGCTGGTGTGCAGTTCATGAAAACTCAGACTAAACAAACCTTTCTATCATCCAGTGGGAGCTTGGCTTGAGAGGTTTTTTCTGTCAACAGCACTTCACCTCCTTTTCACCCTGTACACTGCCCTTTAACTATTGTCAGAATAAAGTAAACCAGATGGTTTTACCACTTAGTGTTTGAAGACATGGGAAGAATATTTAAAAAGACAACTGGCCAAAAGAATCTCTTGACTTTAACATGAAACAACACCTGCTACTTCTGACTAACAAGACACTGAAATATATTGTGCAACAGCCAGAGTCGATAAGGCATCAAACTGAAGGCAGGAAGATGACCTGTGACCTAACTCTAGCCCAGGGAGGAACTCCGACACTGGAACAGATGGATACCGTGTGACCAGCTGAGCCCACACACAGTGAGCACTCTGCCATTTAAAGGTCTCCAGCCTCAGTATCTATCCTAATTCTAACTGTGGAGGTGGGAGCGCCAGGACAACACACACAGCATTTAAAAATAGATATTTTAGTTACACATTGCAGTAGTCATAGAGACAGAAGAGGTGCGTTTATTATGTGTGATATGACAAAACAGAGGGAAGACATGGTTAAGAGTGTGTGAGAGGATAGGAAAGGACAGATGGTAACTCAGAAGTGATGAATGAAAGTAGAGGGCGAACATTCATTTACCTTCCATGGGTGTATTAGGGTCCGGTCTATTTGCAAACACCACGTCCACATAGTCTAATTGCAGTCTTTCTAGAGAAGCTTTTAAACCTGGAAATGAGCACCACTGTTAGTAAGTAGCAGTTGACAGTATATACTGTCAAAAACTTTGTGTGTAGGGTCCTCAAACTATTTATTTTCACAGGGTTATTGTACAAAAATGTTTTCATCACCACTCAAATGAACCTAAGAGCATTTTGTTGATGCAGTATTGATATGTACCTTCTATAATGTGTTTTCGGGATAAACCTCTTTCAGTCTCAGCTCTGGAAAAAACAAAAGACAATAGATCTTGGTTTTGAAACAGTAATTTGAAATGCTAAACTACTTGCCTCTCCAGAATAATACATATCACATATCCTTTGTGATATATGATCTAATAAATGTTTCAGGCTTATTGAAAGTACCTGACAACAGATAAGTTTGGATGACACATGATCTCATTACCAGGAACATCAAGCAGAGACAAATTATTACAGCGAGAGAATTTCTCATTTGGAAGCAACCAGACGAAACCTACTTTCCACCCCAGAAGATCTTTGTTGTTATCACCAGACTTGAACGTCTAAAAATGAAAAATGAAAGCAAATCTGTGACATCAACAGCTGAACATGGACAGTTACAGCAAAAAAGCAGAAAATGTGTTTTCGACTTTACACAAACCATATGTTTCGAATGTATTAACAGGATGAAGAGCTCAGATACGGTGTAACCATGTGATTCTACCTTATTCCCTCAGTGTCACACTCACCCCACATTTCACAATAAGTGTGATTATGCCAGAACTTGGCCAGCACCAAAGAATGAGTCTTGTAGGCTTATATAGGCTGACAAAGCTATACAAATGCCAATTCAAGACAGATAAAGTATAAGACAAGGCTCTAGAGGTTGAATAATTATTCAGTGGGACACAGGAGTGAGTGTGGATATGGCACAGTGGCCCTCATTAATCTTTTATCTCCCTATCTTACCTTTCCAGCTCACAACACACTGCCTCCCAATATGTGCAAGGAAGGAGATGATACAAGATTAGGGAGGCTGCCTGGGACGGATATTAGAAAACACCAAACTCAATTAAAGTGTGCCTCATACCTCCATCCTTTTTTCTTTATGATGTTTCCGAGCACCACCTCTGCCCTGTGAAGTAGACGGAGAGAAGGTATGATTGAATAAAGATAGTCTTGAAATGATGAAAGCGTTGACACCCCAATATCACAAGGGGAGGATTTCAAGCCCCAAGTCGAAAAAGAAAAACTCTGACAACTCTGTATGATATATATAACGGAGCGTTCGATGGAAAGCCCACCTGCTTAGGACTGGAGGGTGTGAGCTAGCTGCCAGGTCAGAGTCAGCAGGGCCTGGGTCCAGCTGTTCTGTGGAGCCACCACTATGTCACTCATTAACAGCCGCAGGGGTGCTAATGAGTGACATTACTTCCAACAAGGGGCTCATTAAGGCCGGACAACCTGTCCTCTCAGCCTGACAAATAATGAGACACCTGCCTGTAGCATAGCTCCCAACAAAATGCACTTGGGCAATGCTGAAAACTACAACACAGCAACTACAAAGATTTCTTTTGTTTTCTCTAAAAACTACACGAATCATTATTTATGTCATGGTGCATAACGTTTTACCAACACACACAAACACACACACTAGGCCTACATGTTATCAGCTTTTATCAGTGCAAAAGGGCACAAACTGCAAATAGGGAAATCTCAGTAACATATCTTAAATCAAATGCTAGATATGCTTGTCTTTTCCCTGACATTTTTGCAGGTTTAATGTTAGCTAACTACTTAGTCCTAATGAGGATTTATCTCATCTTTCATCCTGCCTACATATTAAGAACAACTCTCTGCAGCAAATCAAACTTTGCCAATGGAAGAAATTTGGTGCATAAACAGTGTATTTAAATATGCGACAATTTTGGACAACAAATACAAGTCTGTATTTGTTGTCCAAAATTGTTGACTGGTGTGCAAAGACCATAAATCTTCCGTTTGGAAATTGACCCAAACCGGGTTGATTCATATATAAGCTTTTTTTGACCTAGTCTTGCTAAACCAGGGTCTTATTTACATAACCGCGGCCATTCTGGCTGGATTATTGTAGTAGCGGATTACAATGCATTTAACTAAAATCCAGGTAATCCAGATGTCTAATTTCCTTCTTCTCTGTACTCCTGTACGTGTGCCAGTTTTAGTCTGCTGATCCAACAAGCAGCATGAGTGGAGTATTTGCTGCAATACAACTGTACAATCTGTTTCAAGCTCTGCCAGCTGGACACACACCTTTTTTAAACAACCAGCAATAAGCACTCTCCTGAGAGCAATAAAGCGTGTTTGAGTGCATAATAAGGTGTGTATGTGTGTATTACTGGAGAATACCCACACAATGGTTTGTATGTCGCCCTTCGGAAATGTGAGTAATTTGAGAGCCCAAACATAAGGTACAGTGCGCCTCGAGCAGGTTAACTGTCTTCATTCATAATTAGGTCTTTATTCCAGTGGTGACTTACAGCACAAGCAATGACATAATGCTGCATTATTCATGGGTTTATAATATTTTATGACTTTCACATTTCTGTGTAATTATACCAATATGCCACCGGGCTCACTCAGTGTCATGCAATTACTATGCATCTAGAGCAAAAGGTTTAAGCCTGAAAGAAAATAAAGTTGAAGTATCTATTCTTCCAATTACTCGCATATTTTTAAATGCTTTGAAGCAATGAGTCTGCTGATAACAGTGGCTACACGGGATAGGCAGAACATTTTTATTTTGCGTATAAACATTTATATTTCTGAAAAATTGTAGGCTACAAAATGGGATGATACGCTGGTTAGGCATCCAATTAATAATTTAATAATTATTTGTTGAATGCTTGTTTTGTTTCTGTATTTTGTAGAGCTAAACCAGAACATACATGACAAACAGCCAGAAACTGTCAAATGCTGTGTATGAGCAGAGCAATGTGAGCACAGTTTACAAGCCCTTCTTATCTGTCCATTTTCTTTTTTAACACAACAAGTTATTAGTATGGATGTAGCCTGTTTGTGCAGCCTCCAACACCAACATACATTCTCTGAGTCTGACTGAGCCAAGAACTTCACATGAAAGCTTTCTCCACTCTGATGTGCAAAGTGTGTGATTTGTTCTACTCCTGCATGTGTGTGTGTGTGTGTGTGTGTGTGTGTGTGTGTGTGTTTGCAATATAAGCTCCTCAGCGCTGCTTTGTGCTGGAAGCTGTTGGGATTAACACCTGTGCAACACATACTGAGCTGTGTTACATGCTGTCACAAACATCTGCACGTGTCAAACAGATTTGTGCTTTCTGTCGAGTTGTGCTTTGTATTATGGAAGCACAATTATTAAAGTTAGCATCAACTTTGTTCCTGTTTTTTCTGGACTCATCGTTTAACAACAAGGCAAACTGATTATTGAATTACCTCCAGAACAGTGGAGGATGGACTGATGACAGTGAAGGATTTAATGAGAAATCAAGAGGAATATAATTGACAACGATTGAATCCTTTCTGGTCTTTTTGTTTTCTTTTGATTTTCACAGTAGCAGTCTGACACATCACCCGAAACATAATGTCAAAACTAGAATATTCTTGGGGAGGATTAAAAAAAAGGGAATTGGTGCTGTTAATCAGAGATAGTGTTCGCAAAGGATAATCCCTTAGATTATTTCAAAGCACCCAAGTTACTACAAAGCCAGATTAATCCACACTGGAATTTAAACCTTCACTACATTCAGCAATAGGGCAACACGGGGCTGCTTTCTGAGGGTAAAAATATCATCACAAGCTGTCCAGTAAATTTAGATTGAGACCGTGAATATCTGAACCCTCGTGAATGTTACTGCAACAATGACAAGGACGAGGACCTGATAAAAAAAGACTTTCAGGTCTAATTTCAAGGAGAGAGACAATCGTGTCAATTAATAGTCAACTTGAAATACTTTACATGAACAATTCAATTTGCTGACAGAGAGAAGTTATATTTCCATCTAAATGTAGAGCAAAGATAACCGTTATGACAGAAAACATGAGAGAAACACGGCATTTGCTTCATATGTTAATTTGAGGAAGGTTCCAGTTTACTTATCATTCCCCACAGATCTAATGCTTTCTTTAGATCCATTTTTGTGAATATTTCAGTCACATATTTCATCTGTTTCATGATGAAGGCATATAGTGTTTCCATTTCTTTTTGCTGCTGATTATTTTTATTAATAAACCAACTTTTCTTCATTCGTTTCATGTTTTTTAATTTGCAAAGGGAAAATGTGAACAAAAACAATGTAGTGATGCTTGTGAGTTTTAAGGACTTTGTTACTGTTATCACACATGGCTGATACATTTTCAAATCAAAGCTTTGAGCAGCTTGAACATTTCTTTATTTATCTCCGTCGGTGGGAGACATTTTCAAAGTATCTGCATGATTCTGGGAAAATATTAGCATCACAATTATCTTGCTTAGATTTGGGGTCATTCATTTAATAGTTTTTTCTATTTACTTGACTACTTGACTCCCAGTTTTCTGCTACTATGCACAATTAGCATTGGACTAATGTCGTGTTAGTATTGGTTGAGGGAGAAATCAAATATGAAGTAGCATTATGGGGTGCTTGAGATTCTTTGGGAGAAAGAAGTTTAGAATCCAGCAGAATTGTCAATATATAGCATAAATATATATATAGCACGTATATAGCTGTGTATTGAGATCCTAGGTTTAAAACGATTAATCATGCAGACTAACTGAAGCTATCTGCATCGCTTTAAACCAATAAAACAAAAGAATGTTTCATGAGATTTGAGTGAGTACCTGAAAATTGCCCTCAGGCATGGCAACTACTTCATAATCTCTGCCTGTGACTTAATCAATCAAGCTTCGGCAGCTTCATAATATCTGGTGTTACAGCTCAATGATGCATGACCCGTGGCACAGGATCTACTCACTTTCCAGCAGCGTAAACCTCTGCTGTGTCAAACAGATTGATGCCATTTTCATACGCCAGAGTCATCAGCTGCTCTGCCATCTGTTGAGAGCAGGGGAGAAGGAAGAGCAGAGGGAAACAATAGGGTGAGAGATCACTCATTTGAGGTGTTGGCACTATTCAAATATTAAAATGTCCCTTCACAAGACTACAGAATGATGTTGGGGGTTTACTTTTGTATAACATGTTTATTCTCTGGCTGTCAAACTTGCAGCGTGTTGTTACTAAAAGTAAAAATAGTGTCTTGAGCAATCCAGGATATGCCAGATCATATGGATGGTTTCCATTCCCAAACCCTGATTGATGGAAGATGACAAAACCCATCTGTTCTCACCTCATCTGTTATCTGTCCGCCAAAAGTCACCCATGTTCCTAAAGAAGATGACAGGGGATGGTTGTCAGTGTAAGTACACAAACACACCAAACACACATGCAAACAGATGAGCCAATAAAGACTGAAACCACAGTGTATGTACTGTTTTATAACTTTTGCAGTTCTAGAACTTGCTTCTATATTATTTACTTCCCCCCCACACTGAGTTAACACTCTTCCTTAGAAGATTATGGTGTGATCTGTTCATCTCATCAATCTGCTATACAAAGTTATTTGTGTGCAGAAAACTTTTCAGTGTTTCTAAGAATGGAAAAGACGCATACCTAATCCAAGGCAGGACACCCGCAGGCCCGACTTCCCAAGGTTTCTGTCAAAACAGAGAGAATTATTCACATTAATGCAGCACTGAGGTGACAGTGATTTGTGATATTTTGCACTGTGGTTGTGGCTAAGACCATTAGAGAAGGATTTAAAGCCTTGTATTCAACCTTGATTGGCCGATAAATCTAATAAAAACCCTATCACACTTTTGTAATGGAAGAAAAGTCTGTTCTGAAGGTTTCGACTGCAGTAGACGCTTAAAGCCATGGAAGATATGAAAAAAAGCTTTGTGTGGATTTGAAGCCTGGACCTACTTCAGCACTGACACACATCGAGTGGATGTGTAGGGAAGGACAGTAACAGGAGCTGACAATGAGAATGTGTGTGTGGGAATATGCAGTTTATGTATGTGTTTGTAAGAAATGTAAGAGAAGAGGAGAAGAGAAGGAGTGGGACTTAAACAGGCCCACCATGACATCCACTGACATTTCACACAACACACCAGGATCCCTCAGCCGCCATCTGACTAAAATCCCCTACAGCAAAGCGGAAGCACGACGACTCACAACAGCTAAAGCTGGCATCTCTGAGCCTATCATGGTCCAGACAGGCAGCTCTGCCGACAATCACAGATTTGGTTCTTTTATACAAGCTTTATAAGTGCTCCGAGATGCCTTTGGATCCTGGTTAAGAGGCAACATCATCACACATTTGGTATTTGGTATTGGTTTCAGTTGATTTTTCCCAAGAGTATTCTTTCACACAAAAAGAGGACCATAGGACTCTTATGGGCTCACATTTTTTTCCAAATATATCTGATGTAAGAAATTATTAAATAAACAAAATGAAATGTGCTACTTCTGCTACCTCCTGCAAGAGATACGCTGGCAGTGTAAAACGATTAAAAAAATGTGTCCAACAGGGATGATGTAACATGGGCAGGAGTCAAAGTAAGCGTGTGGGAGGACAACTCATATATTTTTATAAAACTGCCTGTATAGAAATATAGTTGAAATGAAAAGGAGCAGAGAAGAAGACAGGGGTTATATGTGTTCTGTGAGTGTGTACGTATCCAGATGTGTCTGTTACATCGCTCTGCCTGTGACTGTGTGTGAGTATGAGTGTGTGTGGGTGTTTTGTGAAGCCATGATAAGACTGTTGAATTGCTGCAGTGACTAACAAAACCCTTATTTCAATGTGGTCTGAACACCAAGTCCAAAACCACTGACTAAACTGTTTAAAATAAATATGTAAATCTCAGCAGTATCGCACAGCCTCAAAGCACAGCAGGCTAAGTGGTCTACATTTGTGTTGTTACAGAAACAAAAACAAGCTTTTCAAATGCTTTTAAGTTTTCACTTTTTGATAAATCTACTTTCGTAGAGTTAATCCACTTAAATGTTCACAACATCATCAAACATCATTAGTTCCACTCTTATTCCACTGAACCTCTCCAGAGGATTAAAGAGTCTCTCCCCTTTCATAATATATACTTTTTCTTATATCGAGAAAGCATATCGCAGGAAAAATCTACCATTTCTGGATCCGTCTGGGATTTCGGTGTGACTGAGAAACAAAGAAATTACATCCGCTTCATGTATTTTCCAAGTAAAGCTACTTATTTTCTACTAAGGGCCTCATTAAAAAGATCTGTAATGGTCAGTGAGGTCTGTAATCGTGTTATAGTTTCAATCCAAGAGGCTGATGACGACATCTATAGGAGCCCACTGACTTATACTCAAACACAGTCGCTTGTAAGGGAGAGAATGAGAGTGATAAGGGAATCTAAAGGGACCACGTGCCCTTACGTTGCACCGCGGTGACAAGGTTAACACAAGTCCCCTCTGGCAAATCACTGGAGCTGATCTACAATTAACTGGCTCTTAATTGCATGAGGAAAATACCCCCTCAGGGAGCTGCTGCTCTACATCACTTACAGAGATAACCAAAACCAAAAGCAGCTTACTGAGTGAAAATGATTCGTGGAGCATGTTTGTGTGTTTTTAAAGATGGACTGAGCGTTGTGTCGTATGCAAGAGCAAAATATCTTCACTAATAACTCGGTAGGTTGTAAACACAGTGGGTTTTGGTTTCTAAATCACAGTTGTGCTCCTGTATGTTTAGCACAGAGCATTTCAAGCCTTACACTGTTCCAGATTTAAACACCTAATGTGATGAAATGAATCCACGTTGCTTATAATGTTAATACACAGAGCTTGTTGTGTGCCACTGAAATGCATGCATATTAAACTACTCTAATTAGATAAAGTGAGAGCAACTGTCATAACATGCTTCTAGAGTTGCGTCTTTTTCATCAGCATGTGTTGGGGGTTATCACAAAGTGAAGCTTACAGTGTAAGTGTTGCATGAGCATGTTGTAACCATGAACACTGCACAGTGCAGTACCAGTGTAGTTAAGCTCTTCCTCAATCCTAAAAATAAGTAACAGGGATATCAGAATGCACAGCTCTGCCCTTGCTATTGTTCGCATTGTAATGGTGTCTCTTTGTCAGCACATTGTTGCATTCAATATTTTACTAGACTGGCCTTGAATATTGCATTGTGTGTTACTGCGATGACCCCTCTGCCAGGCCTAGTGAGCATGCAGGGTTCAGGTTCCCGCTGAGCTTCAGCAGACATGAGCTGCAACAGTAAAGTCATCTATATCACACCCTCCTCAATAATGAAGGAGACAGGTACAGTAGTGGATCAGCAAACTCACTTCAGCTGCAGGGACACAGCCACTGAACAGAACACATTGTGACCGCAGCACATGGCCAGTATTCTTGTTTACTTAGAAAAACTAGGTAACCTTTCACTGAGGTTGCTGTTAACATCACCCTTCTAATCCAATCAGCACAAAGCCCAAGGGGACGAGGCAAGGCCTTTCATTTTGGTATGTTGGTTTATTTGATTAAGGGCTGGCTTGGAGATCTATTTGGGGCTTGTTTACACACAGATTGCATTACACTTTAACTTGACACAATGAATTCTGCATGTCTAAGTCTATCATTCACTCTCTGCTGCTGACTTTGGCAGCTGTTGCAGAGAGAACTCTGGAAAATACGGGAGCTTTAAGACCTTCCACCAAGGTCAGCATAACAAAAGGAATACCAGATGAAACCCAAGAGAGTCATTTATTATTGATCAATGGATTAATGATTATTGGATTGTTGTCTCTTGAGGCAAAACATGAAATACAAAAGAGACAAAGACAGAAAGTGTGTAAAGATAAAAATAACTAGTACTCCTGTTATGCCTACTACTAGCTGAGCCATTCCACACATTGTACATTGAGTTAACCACTGCTAACTGTATGAATCACCTTGTTAGAATGGCGTTCAAATTTTACTCACATAATACCCCAAAACTTTGGGCAAGAAATAATATTCTTCACTGTGAAATACTATCTACTACTACAGAAGGGAGGACAGAAGGAAAGGTAATATAGATAGCAAGTATTAATATATGATAGTCGTTGATACCTGGCACCACTCCACAACAATCCACAAGAGTTGAAGTATAAACGTGCTTTGACATGTCATCACAATCCCAATAGGCAATAAAGTAAGTGAGTAATCCAAATACATTCAATCTACTAAAGTCATTAAATGTGTAATTTTCTGTGAATAACACCCTCCCCTGTTAATACAAACACTGTGGTGACCCCTTCAGATCAATCAATACAATTTCAACCACACCACAGTAATGCCTCCGCCAACCTGTCAAGTTGCACATCACATCAATGTCAGTCCAGATTCACATAGTACAAGTAGTGAAGCCTCAGTGTATGAATGTTGGAGTTACAGCTATAAACACATTTTGTGAGGTCACAATAACCTTTGACCGGCAAACTCAGATCATCCTTGAGTCCAAGTGAACATTTGTGCCAAATTTGAAGAAATTCTCTCGAGGCGTTCCTGAGATACTGTGTTTACGAGACTGAGATGTAAAGAGACAGATGTAAGGAAAACTCACATTATGCCTGCAGCTACAGTGATGCACTGATGTGGAGACATGAAAACGCCTGATGGATAAACAGATATACATTACTCCCTACAGACTTGGGAAAATAATGTCATTTTGATCTACTAAAAGAGTCATTTTTATTTTTAGTGATTTGGAACAAATTGGACCCAATTCAAATCAACCGTTGCCATGGTAATCTACTTTCAAATAGGTATTCATAATGTTATTATTTTCTTTTTGTATAACATGGGGCAGATTATCAGACTACTTCCTTTTTCAATTTATTTCTGTTACAAGAAATAGAAATGTAGGATTTGTCTAAGCAGAGATATGTAGTTAGCCGAGTGCCATTTTACAGCATTTATGCATAACCACAAAAATCCCATTAGTCCATGAAATAAGAAATAGTAATCCAAAGATATTCATTAAGAATCAACATTAATTATTATGTTATTCTTAGAAAAGAACATTTTTAATTTCTGTTCACCACAGCTCTAATCTGACATAACGTTATTTAGTCAATCAGAGCTGCTAAAAATCTGCATGCTAACAAAGTTAGCTTTATAGCCACAAAATGGTATTTGGACAGCCTCATCAGAGTGTCAACTAAATATTGATCCTTTCCGGGTTAGTCTTTGTTCTCCAAATATTTCAAAACCCAAAAATATTTACACAGTACAGTGAAGCTCAAGCTGCTTGGAGGAGGAGGAGGAGGACTGAGTCGGAGAGATGGTTTAAAGTGTTTAAAGGGTGAAGTCGGCGGACAGGACACGATGATGAATGAGCAAACAAGGTCACAGAGAGCTGTAAAGAGAAACGTGTTGAGAGGTATGTTCGCTGAGCTGGACTATTAATACTACCTCAGCCGTGGCTTTAACTTGGGAAAAACACAGGCTGAATTCCACTGGCTCGTGGTAGCTGCAGGTGGTTTCCTCCTCCATTCAGGTTTATGTAACATCCATTCCACATAAAGGAATGGAAGGGGGGAGGGAGCGACCGAAGAGAGATATTGGATTAAAATTGTCCTGACTAGGCAATAACAAAGGAGAATCCACTCTGCCCAGAAAAGCTCCTTAACAAATTTAAAGCAGACAAAGGAACAGTTCAATCCTGAATAAAAATGTCATTATTATCTGCTCTTATGTATTAAAAAGTCAAACAGCAATATTGTTTCTCTTTATCCAATTACCTCTTATTTATCCCCAGTATCCACCTTATTGGCTGAGACATGAATGGTTGTGCTCTTTGTTTTGCACATCCTCCAGGGTCTCACCACCAGCCTCTATTCACTTGCTGCCAGCTGGATGACCCTTTTCAGTAACTCAAAGCAAAAACAGTCGATTCTTTTCTCATATAAAGCCAGAGATGGAAATTGTGTGGGCGAGTTGTGACTGGACGTGAATGTTAAAGGATGGGTTATTATTGAGGTGTGGTTTTAAGAGGAAATAGTTTTATTTTGATATATACGCTAATTTGCTTTCTTGCAGAGAGTCAGAAGAAAAGATCGATAAAGGGGTATGAAGGTAGAGCCAGGAAACGATTAGTTTAGCTCAGCACAATGACTGAAAGCAGCAGAAGAAACTATTCTATTAGCTGTTCTGGGCGTGTCCAGACAGATGGGAAATAAGACGACCAGTACCTATAAAGCTCACTCATGAATAAATTATATCCTGATTAGTGCCTGGGACTTTTCCAGTTCTCATGGTTAGTTTTGCCTAACTGCTGCTGCATAAGATCGCAAATATATAAGGAAGGTATTGAATTTCACGTCAAGCTCTAAGGAGAAAGTTATTTTTTAAAATTATTCCTTGTTCAGAAAACAATGTTCTTACAGGCAAAAACAGACAAACCCAAAAGAAGCATCACATTGAACTAAGACTGGTGACATCAGTTCAAGCTAACTGTAAAAAATGTGTCATCATCAACTGGTGATAATACCACTCAATAAATTTCAACTGACATATTTTATGTTTCTCATAATTATTGCACTTTTTTATTTCTTATTCTGAGGATGTTTCTCCTTTAAAGCCTTTAAATTAAAACATGCTCACTAATAAACTGGTATACTTGTTTTTTTGCAGCATCCCCTGTGACAGCAGTTTAAGAGTACAATATCAAATGTGATTTCATTTCTGTATGTAAACAACTTAATACAGCCAGAAACAAAGTGCTTTGTTGCCAATGGCAATTCTTTTTCTCTCTTATAAACAGATTGCCATCGCAGAGGGTTTTCTTGAGGCTAAAATTGTTTTGCTTATAACTCTGGCATTTTCACAGGCTCTTGTCTCGGAATAAATCTGCCTTTGCCCACAGGGATGGGAAATCTGCTATATGTTGAAGAGGAGTGAGGGGGACACTAACAATATAAATGTGGAGGAATCCAAGTTTGAGGTAATGAGTCTTATCATTTAAGCTCCAACATCCTTTTAAACTAAATATCATATTCAAAGGACACTTTATTCAATGATATGAATGATCAAAATGTATTTTTAAAGGTTAAGAATCTGTACATCGGCACACAGTTGCAAACAAAATCACTAATAGATCTACAACAATTAATCAACCAATGAAACTATCAGAGATCAAATTATTGTTTTGAATCAGTTATTAGTAATAGTGTCCAAAATACTCTGCTTCTTAAATATGAAGATTTTCTGTTTTTAAATAACTTTGGAATTTTGATTTGTCTAAACTATATATGTTTAGATGCATCAACTTGGGCTTTGAAGATTTGCAAAGGACATTTTCAGGCTTTTACATAGATATTTATAATTAACACATGGATCAATGATTTAAAAAATGATTGTTGCAGCTGTAATTGTAAATTAGTGAATGAAGGTTATTAGCGTAATATAACTGAACTAAAAAGCCTGTAAGAGAACATCTTGCTGATAAAAACAGAGCAGAGACTACAGTGGGCACTGTATCAATTCAGAGAGACTGGTCCATCTGCCTCATTAAAAAAATGTAGAGGTTAAATATTCATAATACACATGACTAAGCATGATGCTCTTGGGTATATGGGATTTTTGCCTGCTGGCCCATGCTGTAATACTTTATTAAGCTTAATAGATGCTTTTATTTGAGCCAAAAGTGTTCTACATCACTGATTTTACCTAACCTTCAGTTCAAATGTAGAGAAAAGCTAACTACAAATTTCATTATCAAAATAAGTTTTATTTCATTTCTAAATCTAATCTGTCTCCTAACAGCATACAGAACATCTTACTTACTATGGTAGTTTTTAATAACCTCGTATTGAGCATTTGTGCATATTTAAGTCAAACAATCAATATTTTAGCAATGGTACAAAGCCCAATAACCATGTGTAACCCTGAAGGATATAATGTAATGCAGTCAAATGAAATTCCTGCACACATTTATGGTGAATTAATAAACTGATTGAGGACAACACAGATACTGAGTCAATCAAGGACTTGGCTCTACCTGGCATTGTACAACAAAATAAAACAATATAGTCTATTTCTTAAGGATTTTAGAAAATAACACGCAGAGAGAAATGAGTGGTATTAACCCGCACACGCACACACACACACACTCACTCACTCACTCACTCACTCACTCACTCACTCACTCACACACACACACACACTCACACACTCACACACTCACACACACTCTAATTAAACTCTATCAGTGAGGCAGAGAAAGAACAGCTGTCTTCATGTTCTCCTTCAACATATCACATGTCTCTCGCATGCAGACACAGTCAAAGACACATAGGCAAAATACTCCTTAACAACCCCCCATCTTGCTTGTTCTCTTATACACCAACACAGGAAAAAAAAAAAAGAATGCATACAGTGAGACACAAGCCTACATCAATAAATGAACCATCCCACCGTTTGGCAATTTCTCCCCAGAAGCCCAGAGCAAACAGATGGCGAATGTTCTGTGCACATTTAAGATGGTACCTAAGTGGCTACTGTGGCCTGAAATCTTTGCTGTGGATGAGTCTTAGCATTTACATCAGTGAGGCCAAAGTGTGCCATTGCCGTGTTTTCTGTTCCACTACCTCGGTCTATTTATGATTCATATTTCAAGGGGAGTACAGGCTGTGGAAAGCTGGCTTCCCTGGTGAAGAGAGCCCTCAGAATGCAGGAAAATGTCCCCTTACTATGCCCCAAATCTCACACCCACAGCTTTTGTCACCCAACACTGAGCAATGCATGCCTTTTGCCTTTTTATGTGTGTAACAAAATCTGGAAAAATGTGAACCTAGTTTCATCTTTCAGAAAACTACTCCATATTTAAGCAGCATCAATACAGCTTTCATTCTGCAACCACAGCTAATAACAATATCTACAGGCAAATGTACACTGGTAATAAATCTGGAACATTTGCAAGTTTCATTTGTAAATCGTTGGCACTCTATTAATATCTCTGTTATATTTACCTCCATCAAATGTAGTTTTGTTTTTGTTTGTCTTTTTGAAGACAAAAACTACAGGATGCATTTAATTTCGGTGTGGATCCAGATCAGGGGGCAGATCCTAGAATAGTTTTTCTCTTTCTTTAACACTGCGAGAGAGATAAGGCATTTTTTTCAAAAGTTTTGTTGAATTCTTAGAGAATAAATAAAAACTAAATCAGGCGGACTGATGATTATGAGTGTGTGTAATTTGGTGAAGATCCAAAAAAAGGACTCTGATTTAGTTTATTTATATGTGGTTTCATAAAGGGACTGTTAGACCTTGATGAAGGTACATGCTGTTTAGGTGGCCTTCTAATTGACACCTGTTTGTGAACTAACAAAGACAACTCAGGGGAATTGTCTTTTTTAAAGTAGTTTCTGTAGTTTCTCAGTTATTGATAATGATACATCACAACCACACAAAACACTGTGGTGGGATTTAAATGCCATCCGCTTTCACAACAATGCCAGTAGCTGTTTACTGGGGCTGTGACTCATTATCAACTTTATAACAAACAGTGGACCTCCAGAGATGTGAGGAATCCTGCTGAAAGTCTGGGCTAGGGCGATCTGTAGAGCTACACAAGCGGAGGAGGTGAGTCAGCTCTGGTTAACATGGCCACTGCAAGAAATGATACTGAGTGCAAAGCAGCAAAATTGCTTTATCACAAAGTGTGGCAAAAACAATACCATGATTTGACAAAAAAAAAGCTCAAATAGGCTAGAATTTAGTCTGCACGAAGCATAAAAATGGCAGATCCCACTGAAAGGTGATATGTTATCAAACTTAATCACCTCAGTTCTACTTTGCAGCAGTTTACTTTCATGACTAAGCAAAGTAAATGTGAATCATTCTCTACAGACGCTGCCCGAGTTTGACCAATCGAGAGAAGTGCTGATATCGGACTGTGAAGCAGGGCTCATACAGGAGTGACTCCCCACCTGCACTGTCTCACCAGTGTCTCAGATATTCCTCCATTCCCTGAGAGACTACTTTACATAATCATAAGCCATTTTGTGTGCATCATTAATTCAGTCCTGACTGAAGGCATTTAATCAATCCTTGAAGGTGGCTCAGGCTCACATAGCAAAGTTTGATGATTTTAACCAGTGCAGCCATGCAGACCCGGTGTCATATTACAGAACGGCTCCCTCTCTGGTGAGGTGGCTCAGTAAAGCTGCCGCAATCCCTCCCACCTTGAAAAGACGTTCACATTGATGGTTTCCCTGGCCTTGTGGATAAAGTCACTTTCAACCTGAGATGCTTCCTCGCCTGTAGATGTGAGCCGACGGCCTTGATTGAATGTCAAGGCTTCCATTCAGGGAAACAGAAAGGGATGCATGGAAATCAGCTGATCTGAATTTCACAGTACTATCCAGAAGTGAGGATAACCATGGAAAGTTTTGTAGGGTGGATAAAGTAGCTTTAACTGTATTCTTCTGGAGCACAGTTATAAAACCACAAACTCCTTATCTGTCAAAAGGGCTAAATGAAAAATTCAAACTGAATTCAACAAAGAGAAAAAATAAATCATGTGCTCACAGATTAAAGGAGAAATGCATTTCCATTGAAGGGGTTGGAAGTTTCAACTCTAAGATGCACACTTGAAACACACTGACATGACAGATCATTCCAGCCTACTGTACTTCCTCTTGGGCATAGAGCCTGCACCAACATTAACCTTGGCACTCTCCCTTCCTTCCCTTCTTTCTTTCACTCTCTCCTTCCTTCCTTTTCCTTTCTATTCTTAAAAACATTATGTTGCACCCCCAGCACACTTATCCCTGAGCCTCATGCTGCATTTAGAGCTGCATTACCTTCAGTTCACATCAGATATAGGCCTGGGTTCACTAACCCAGAGCCCAATATATATTTTAGACTACACAGCAGAAGCAGAGAAAGCAAAGAACCACTGGCCCTCGAGCAGAGAATGATTTTACTCATTCAATATCATTAGCCTCAATAATGACAGTGTGCCAACATGGCAGGCCTGCCGCTGGCAAATCAGATGCAGAGGATTGTGATGAACCATTCAGACAACAACAGCTCTGAGGATGGGTAATGTGGTTCCTCAAATCAAGTGTTAATTACTCAATCTGCAATCAACATAGCAGTAATTTCTCAAAAATACAACAGAAGCCCTGATTTATTCCGTTTTGAGGACATCATATTGCACATTGTCATCTTGAGCTTTGAGGTTTAAACAGATTAAATTCAAAATGAACAGTTATCTCTTTACCAATAGCATCACGATGAGACATTTTGTCCCGATTATAATGTTTGGTATAAAAGATAAACTGCATTAAAACGGAAATAACTTACAAGGTTTTAATTAAGGCTCCGCTTTTGATTCCACTGCAGAAACAAATGTATTTATCCTCTATCACAATAAATAGAAGCACCCTGAAGCAAGACGACAGTTTACCTTGGAAACATTGTGTCATCAATTGATGATATAACATTAAGTTACTGTGAGTAATTTTCATGTATTGTAAAATGTGCAGCTGTGCTAGTATGCACAATGTGGATGCTGAGCTGCATTGCATTAATAGCCAGCTTGCTGCACATTATCATGTTCCTATGTTACCATGCTGCAAGATAATTCAAACTCATTTCCTCACTGATAATGCCTACAGATTTGTCATCTTGCACTGCTGTTCAATTTGCCTTTCACTTACTCCTCTACATGCTGCACCTCCATATGCTTTTAAAGATATTCCACTTAGTAATCGTTTTTCTGCTTCCTTATCAGCCCTCGTGTAAAAGACTGAATAATTTGAAAAATTCGCCACACAAACAAAAGACCTTGGCATTTTGCTACAAATGCTATTCTGCACATAAACCACTGCTTAAAGGTTAATGTGGTATGGCAGAAAAAACATGGTAACGAGTTCAGGTTGATTCTACACTCAAACAGGTCAGATCATTTCCTTTTAACAAAATACAACACATTTAATCCACACGGGCAGAAATAAAGCAACAGATTTGTAAATATACAAGTGGAAATTGGTAATTGACTGACTGAAGGGGTGGCGATAAATATTCAGCCCAGCGTCATGTCAGCATTGTGTATAAAAGCTATAATTATGTCGACGTTTGTTCCCTTTCCATTTAGAGAGGTTTTTTATATGACAAGATTACTCTGATAGTGGCATATGGTGCTTTGATTCAATGAATGGAAATTAAGTTGATCTAAATATTTCTGCTATAGGTTTAAAACAAGAATTGCAGTGATAATCACCTATATAAATTATTATTATTATTATTATTATTAAAGACTATTATTAGGACTATTGGTAAGTTATAGATTTGTTTTATCAGAACAGTATTTGTGCACTTGGAAAACTAATCTGGTAAAATACTAATTAGTTTCCCCTTCAAAGCTGAACAAATGCACTTTACTCTGCTTTGTTTGTAAAGCTTGTTGACGTTGATCCTGCACAGAACAGATTAGACATCAATTGCCACTAATCAAATACAAATTACATGCAACATCGCATCTTGAAGCAAAAAATTACAAACTGAAAATCGTTTTTTAAATCCCACTTGATGGATAAATAAAAGTTTTGGGAGGTTAAATAATTAATCACTGTCACGATGAAGCACAAAATGTAACTGTCGATCTGAAACAGGTGGTGTGTCGTAAATTTGAGAGAAAGGACAAACAAAGACAAACACATTGTACCAACAGACAATGCATTTGATGAATCCTCATTTAAAATATACTAAGGTAGCAAATCCCCCTATGTAATTTCATTTATATATTTAATAGTCTGAAAGTTTTGGGGCCACATTTATCAGTTAACCTTCTTTAGTACCCTACCGATACTTCATGCCAGTCTTCATGCTTTGCTCGCTGGAGGAAGGCACACTCTGAACAGAGAGTTGTCCGAGACTGCGAGCCACCATAGCTACAGCTCTGAACTTGCTGCGGGTGCCTGTGTTGGGGCTGTTAGCGTTCTGTCGGTTTAGCCTGTCCTCGGTGGTGCGGCTCACCCCCCCGCGATGGTCCGTGCACACTAATGACACCTGCATCTTGGATTTTGATTGTCTGTCACACAGAGGCGTAAAGTCTGAGGATCCAATGAAGAGTGCAACACTGTTCAGTCTGTAGGATGTAAATCCAACCTCAAAAACTGTGTGTCTGATGAAGTTGCAATAAAATCACTGACCAAATCACTGTGGTCAATAAGGAAAAAAAAAAGGACTGCAGAGAAGTGGGAGGGCAGAAGAGAATGTATTCAAACACCGAAGGACCGCTGATCAAGTGAAAAGAAAATCCTCTGAAAGGAAGTCCAAATCCAAGCACAACATTACAGCATCTCTGCCTCTGCTGGTGTGAGAACCAAATTTGGAATCACTGCAGACAAAAACATAAAAAAGCCAATCCAGAAGAATTTAGGGAATAAAAGAAAAAGAAAAAAATATTCTACAAATCACAGCTCAAAAAAAGCAGGGCTTGTGTGAGTATGCCCCAGCAAGTTTTTCCTTGATTCATCCAGAGGTCCTCCTCTCGCTTTACCTCTATATCAGAGGATCATCAGAAGCTGACGAGCAGATATAGAGTCTTGCAATTTCCGTTTTGAACTGAGCTCAGTGCAAGAGATAACTCCTCTTGCTTCTCAGCTTTAAGAGTGGAAATGCATAGATCCACACAAAGAAATGGAGAGAATAAAACACGACAGACAGTTCCAGGAGGTTTTCATCTCTCCCGCGAAGTCCACCTTGACAGCTGCTCTGGATCCTAAATAATCTCCTGAAAACTACAGGACGTTAGCCATATTCACTTCCCCAGCTCTGGCCATTGCCTGGATTAAACTTACATCTGTATGCCTTGTGCTCAGCATAAAGCAGCACAGTGCACACAGGCAAGAGATGGGAGGGGAGAGAGAGAGAGAGAGAGAGAGAGAGAGAGAGAGAGAGAGAGAGGGAGGGAATGTGGTGGGAGGGATATGAAGAGAAGCTGCGAGGAGGAATATTCAGAGAGCCAGGGAGCAAGGCATTGAAATCTGTTGTGTTTACAGCAGCTCTCTCAAGAAAAGGGTAGTACATTTTTTGTGTTACTCTTTGTATGTCTGTTAGCCTGCAGTGTGGTTTGATATAGTTTATTGTGTCAGGAAAAAGGGAAGGAAGCTGCATGTTCAGTGGCCAGGAGCAAACTACAGCCTATGGTCCCTGAGAAGGCGACTCTCACGTGGGTCTGTCCAACTGCCCATGAAATATTCATTATGTAACTTTATCTGTGACAATATATGTCAAAGGCAGGGATGTCACAGACATAACTGAGATGCTGTGTTTAGCCCATAGACCCGTGTTCTCAAATTTTATTATTCTAAATTCTTCAAAGAAATTATTTAATGTTGCATATTAAACTGAGCAATCCAAAAAGAAAAGATACAAGATCGCAGGATGATGCTTGAAAAGCTAATTTCAATATATCATCTATTATTGCTTATTTTTAGCATCAGAATAATAATAAATGGATTTTTAGGTGAACCTGGTGGGTGCAGGTAAGAGTGAAAAGTAAAAATATAATGGTTGGAGGATTAAAATAAACACCACAGTAATTGGACTCAACGCAGCTATGGCTACAAATTGAAGAGACATTAGATGAGACACCCGCTACCAGTAATGTAATACTGAAGCTTATCGGAGTGGATCAGTTCGTGTGCCAAGGAGATAATTAAAAGAGATGCCATCAGGAGCAGACATGTATAGCAAAGTAAAGTCGAAGAAGCGACCTCCATCAGAGAAATCCAGAAACAGGCTGTTGCTAACTGACAGCCCTATTCTTGGTGCTGTGACCTTTTGGTCCCCTGTACTTAAATAGAACCCTGAGGGGAAAGGTGGTTTAATTCAACTGAAATCTGATTTAAATTTCACATTGTGTGCAGAGAGCAGTTAAGCTAAGCTCAAGAGGGCTCCTTCTCTTAACAAAGACAGAGTGTGGAGTTTAGAAGGGATGCCCTAACCAATAGCAGAGTGAGTGTTTGTTTGCATCAATCTCAATAGCAGTGGCAGAAGAAACTTTTATGATGGATGGGCTTGTGTCACCTTCGCAGACTTATGTCCTGCACTCTTGGTCAGGTGGTGTGGAACAGATTTGGGGCTGATGCCATTCCCTCTACCATCTGCTCCACTTGACCAGAGTCTCTGAACGACAGGGTACGGTCCATGTATTCGCCTCCACTGCTCTGGAAATGTGATGCCACAATCCACTCCCCTCTGCTCCAGGGGCCCCAGGAGTCATGACATGGGCAAGGTACTGAGAAGTGGGAGAGGCCAGGGACAGGAGCTGAGGCTGCACAGATACAGTGTCAGTCTTCTGCTCCATGCGAAGTCTACATAACAAAACTGACAAAAAAATCCAACAGCAGGAAACATTTCAGCAAATTCTAGTCAAAAACATGTCTGATAATATTCATGTGCTGGTATTATTCAAAACATATATACCATATCATTTGGGCTTTTACTGCCCTGCCAAGGCTTTTTATGGCCACTGAAACCATGTGACGGCTGATATCTTGTCATAAAAATCTTTTGTTGAGTCCTGATTTATCTGCTTCTAAAAATCTACACATTTATCGACTGGTGTGCAATGCAAGGTACAGTAATCAATACAAGCATGCATCATCTGACGAACTTGTGATCCATCACCTAAACGGATCAATAAAAACTATTTAACTACCATTTTTTTTACATATCGCTCCATTTTTGCCTCTTGCCACCAGATGCATACCACACCGCAGTCAGATATAATCTCTGCAAGATCTATACTCACTTTAACAGTCCAGCGAAAATGTCTGAAATAAATAATGACACAACAAATGCATTGACGCTGTTTAATAAATGAATACACTGGGAGCTATCAACAGCTACTGCCAAACAAATATGCTCAATCCAATAACCCATGCCTGTCACACGTACTATGATTTTAACCACAGGCACATCTGCCAACTGTCTTCAGATTGACAGCATGTATTCCATTCAATTTGACTGTATCTGGAAACCAAAAAGGTACCAAAAGACCAGATAAATAAAAGGTGCTCACTACAGATGACAGACACCTTATCATTGCTTACTGTGACTGTGCCTGGCAGACATTTTAAGTCTGCAGCCTCTTCTGTCAACAAAAAAGATGATTAGTTGAACCTGTTACGTCTCTTTTGTTAGAAACCACTAACCTTGTGCCCATGCACCTATCAACATCTAACACTCCTGCAGTACAGACATCACATTGCTGAAGGGGAATTGTTTCAAGTGCGTGTCTCATGCTCCATTAACTACCACTGTCTTAATGTTATGAATGAAGTTTTAACATGCATGACACATCAAACTGTAGTGCAAAGGTTACACTGCCCCCTCCGGAAAAAATCAGGAAAAAGTCCCGAGCAATTGACTCAGACTATTGTGTTTTCACATAAATGTCCAGAAGAAAATATCAGCAAAATGTCCACACTGCATATTTAATGTTGGAGAGCAGCTTTACACATGTTCATCAGGTTTTCTTTTACTCACTACTATTATCATTAAATGCTGGCCTGAACTTTAAGAGGCTTTGTGTTAACTCATCACAAGATAAATCAGTGAATATTAAGGTTGCTGAACTCAAAATAAGACACTGTGATCTTTACATAATGGCTTAGCGTGTCACTGTTAAATTGCTAATTAGTGACATTGTGTTTAAAGGTGAAAATGTGCTCAAGCCAAAGCTTAACTGTTCTTCTATGATAAAAAAGTAATTTTTGTATCAATGCAGGAAACAACGGAACAATACCAGAGAACCAAATCCTATCAGTTGCCATTGTTAGCGTAGGATTCAGTAGCTGGTAGTTATATAGCAGTTCTGAACAAATAAAGAATAGAAATCCATCTCCTCCCACACCACAATGTCCTCCCCTGTGTTGTGTTGGGCCCTTCCTTTCCTTGCTTTGATTAAGTGCCTGATTTGTGGTTATCCCAAAAAAATCTACTGAGCTGCTAAAATCCCCCTTTGACAATCAATCACTGTGAGTGAATGCAGAGCACTGATAGGACCCTGCATTTCATTCAATGTGCGGGGGAGGAAGAGGAGAGGAATGTTGCAGATTGTACAGCCAAACGTTTCACTGATCATGACTATACGGTGGAGTAAAATTCACCGTAACTACAAAACAGCAGCGCTCATCTTAGAGGAGAATGCAGACGGAGAAGGAAAACAAAGAATCAAGACAACCTTATTAAGATGTAGCCCAACTGCTAAACACTGTTAACACCAGCAAGCTGTGGAAATATGCTGTGCAAATGTCTCTGACTTATTGACAGTACAGAATCCCTTAACACACACACATACACAGAATATTAAAGTTATTGGTTTTGTACTGTTCATCCTTGCAGCCCTGATCGGGACAAGGCTTAGGCAATCAATGAAGCCATACCATAATGAAGCCTCCAGAGTCCTAGTTGCACAGGAGTTTTAGCTCAGACAACTGACCTCGCTAAGCTACAACCCACATACTGCTGCTAGGGAGCACAGTGGCAGAGGGGAGGACAGCGACTCTGATCAACTGAGCGTTAGAAACTAGTCTGATCACAGAGGTACTGCGGGATACTGTGATGAGCGGTGATCCTTCACCACAACAGCAGCACTAGCTCTAAAAATAGGCACTGGCTCTCTGAATCAATGTTGCACAGTGAGCCTGCATGGACTAAACGCAAAGAACGCCTTTAGCTTCGAAAAAGGGGGAAAGAGTCTCCCTAATCGGACATTCATCACCGCAGTGAGCATCTCATGACGTCTTTACTAATTTGTTCTGGGGGCAGTCTGGGTACCTCCGACCTGAGACTGGCACATGAACTGGCATCCAGACTTGCTGCAGGGTGCTACGCCTGATCTCTCTCCCAAGCGAGGGAAGCAAGCTCTAGCTTTCTGCAGCCCTCTGTAGGGACTACTGCACAGATCCTCTGAAAATGATTCCTTTGAAATCTGCAATTTAACATGGGGTTTACATCTTAAAGCAGAGCTCTTCAAGTTGGGTAAACAGAATAACCTAAACTCATGAATATCACTTAACAGCTGGTTCCACTACTTATATATTAACGCTAACACGGTGTTCTGCACGTCTGCCACTGTTTACTTAAGAAAACGTATCCAGGGGCATCGGGCCAGGACAAGGTCATTATCGGCGGGAGGTGATTGTTAGTGCAGCAAACACCCACACAGACAGAATGGCCACAGAGTTGTATCAAGTGTTGGTGTTGGCCAGCTGTTCAAAGGAGGTTAAAGTTCCACTTACTGAGGGTTTAATTGAACAGCATTGGTGAGGATTTGAGTAACCGAGTGAAAAGGATAGCATCCCTGAGATGAGGGCTGGGGAGGCAGTAGAGTGTGGGTCTGTGTGTGGGTGAACAGGCTTAAGAGAGTTAATGGAAAACGATGTGAGGTCAGACAGACTGACAGTGCTGATCGACAGATGTGGTGATGCTTTTCTAGCAGCTTACTGCATCCTGAGGCTGTGTCTAAACATTTCTAATGGCCGACTGTTTCATCACAGTAATGAGGCTGCAATTAAATGAAATATAAACATTGAAGAATATTGTTGTTTATTGGTTATCCTTGCATCATGACTGATTTGGAAGAACTATATTTATTGCTTATCTGAATGATCTCAAAAATGGAAGTGCTTACCAGTTTTACGATTAACCACGGTAATATTCCCGATGGTTAGCATTACTGTGTGAATTTTAAATTATCATCATAACCATGGTTATTACTACTGTGTAAAACTCATGGTAAAAACTGTCCAGCATCAGCCATAGTGACTGTGTCCCACACACAGGCTCGCTAGCACTGCGTGCAACACGGGTTTATTATGTGCATGTGTAAAGTTAACTTTGTGTTGGTTTGAGAACTTATGAGACACATTTAAAACATTGAACAAATAGTCCAACAATCTGAGCGCACAAAGTTCACCTGCTACGCACAACACTGCATGCAGCCAGGACATCAGAGTGACTGGAACGATCACGATCAGATACCTTTAATAAATAACTAAATACATGTGATTATCATTTTGCGACAAACAAGCAGACACACACAATTTTCATACCGTTTCATCCCTAATCTCAAGTGAGGCGTTGGAGGTTATAAACATTTGTTTTAAATGTACAAATTAAATACTAAATATTATCCTTGTAATTGTGGGAATTCCTGAGGAAGCAGAAGAGTGAAAAGAGACACAGGTCACATCTGTGAGCAGTGTGCGCTCCGAGTCTTAATTCTCCAGTGAACATGACAGAGTCCCAACAGACAGCAGGGCTCAGGAGGAGTTGTCATTTCAGCTGTCCCTGCTGACACATCTAACAGCAGGAGAGCTGAGAAATTAAAAAAATAGAGGACAGGGAACCCCTGTTCTTATGTAAAATGAAGTCATAATGATGCCTTTTGGCTTTAGCTAAAGATGCTCTGTAATTTAAATTAATGGTGACTGTACACAGTGTGTCTGTGATGCTTAGCTAGATAAATATTTATGAAAAAAGGCACCTCATATAAAATATGAAATGAGGTTAATGCACAGTCTGAGTTTAAGTCAATATAGTGACCAGCAGTGAACTAACAGCCATGAAGGGATTTCAGCATCAGAGCTTGTAAAACAAGGTGTGCTAAAACCAAACAGGGCCGTGTTACATAGTCCCAGGGAGGACACTCACTAATCTGAAGAAATGTGGGGTGAAAGGAGAGAGCAGAATAATATGTCCCGATCAACGGAGGAACCTAGCGCCTGCCTGTGTGCATTTGTCATACCTAAGGGAATGTTCACACAAAGAAGCTATGCAGAAATGTTTTCTACAGCACGCATTCCAGATAAAAGATGTGGCACCTTGGCATCCGGTGTCTAGACACTCAAATCCGAGTAATGAGCCGTTGTCGAGAACCCTTACATTTAAAATAAATGTTTAAAACTTGATGTAAAAACCTTAAGACTATAGGTTCTTATTATAACAGTTTGACAGATTGCTTCAAAGCAAACACATTTTCATCTTAAGCTTTTAATGGTCCTGTCACATAATCATCAAATGAAAGGGGTAAAACCAAGCTTATGAACCAGATTGCTCCCTTATATCTCAGCTGCAGAAGATGTGTCCCTGAATGGCCTCGATCTAAAATATAGAAACAAGGCAGCTCCACAATGCAGTCAGACTACTATTAGTAAATCCCTGACCTTGCTAGTCTATGAGATCACACCAGCTTCAACCTTTTTCCTGGTGGTCCTGTATGAGGTCAGTCTACACCAGGACCTGATATCTCATAACAAAGGAACAGTCTAAGAAGACAGAAATACATTACATTACAGAAATACGTACCAGCAGAAATCAAGAAGGGGAAAAGAAAAAAGAGAAAAACATTAAATGCATAAGAAGAAGAAGAAAAATGGTAAGTTTGTACAATAACAAATTTGTTCAGAACTGTAGTTTTGGAGAGTTGATCCAGCTTGAGTGGATAGTCTGTATTCTCAGTAATAAAACCGATAAGAGTATATGAACAATAAAAGGATAAGAAGGATCAAGAGAGCAAAAACAGAATGATATGTAATGAGCTTATAATATGATGTCACAATGTGAAATTTGATGAAAGGAATGAATATTACATAATCAGAAAAAAACCCCTCTTTAATCGGTCCTGTCCAGTACAACAATACCTGCATCAAACCAAGTCAGACTAAGGGCTTGCTTTTGGAGTATTTCTGAATGATCGGTCAAGTGTGAAACTAAATTTCAGTGGCCACGAAACCACAGAAATGTACTAAAAGCTTTCATGAACTTTCCATGAAAGAGTTCAGGATAACCTGAATGGGAAACACTTTGGCTGTGTCCATGACCACAGGAACAAAGAAATCTAAAAATGTGTGTCATGTACTCCATGTTATGCAAGATGTATATATAATGTAAATCCACCATACTGTTTCTGCCTAAAGTGCTCTGATATTTTATTGTGAAAGAAAAAGACCGAAAACTATATAAGGGGAAGGTTTCCGCCATGTTTACCACTGATGCAGCACATTTTGATGTTTAATGAGGAGTTCATGGGAGAGAGGAAGCAATAGATACGGCCCTGGGTGAAATTTTAAACAAACAAACCCTCACCCTATTTAGAAATGGAACTTGACAGTTCAGGAAATACATGCTGAATGTTGTTAAGTAACAACTTCAATGGGATGCGAAGTGACAACAGCACAATTCGTAAGCCTGAGTGTCTAAAAGGCTGAGGACAGTGGAGCGGGCCTCCTACCTCCTGTCACTACTGGGTATTCAAACCCAGTACAGAGCAATCCCCCTGCGGCTGCCACCACTGCTGCCACATACGCACGCATACGCACGCACATGCATACACACACTCACTTTAAGACAAAGAAAAGCACATGGTCACTGCAGAAATGCATGAAATGGATGCAAAGCGTGATCAGTCATGTTTGATTGAAAATAACATGTTCAGTGCTTTCAGTATTTAACAGCATCATGAAGGAAAACAGGTGTAAAAGTACTTTTACTGTTTAAATTTTCAGACTGACAACAGGGCCAGTGTCATACATGGGTTAATAATTCCTTAACGGAGAAAACGAAATCAATAAAAAACAGATTATCCTGGTCATAATCACCATTTCAACTATAATAACTGTAACAAAATTGGCATCATGATATTGATTATACACAGACACACAATGTACAACGCAATTGTGTATAAGGAGCTGCACCTTAAATACTTTCTTTTTTGCAACATCTTGTCAAATAAAAGCAAAAGAAACTAGATGTGTGACAAGCACACGCCCCCTGGCAGCGCATCTTGACAGAAATCTGACATCAAAGTGAAAACTGTGGTTTAATACATCAAAATACAAAGCCCTACAAATGAGAAGTGTACCTCATTGTAAATCAATGTGACCAAGAGACATGGTAAATAGAGACATAAAATAATGAACTAAGTCACAACTTGTGATCTTGGAGATCATCTAAATGAGCAGGCATTTTAATTTGAAATATAACAAAAACAGAATTGCGTCATCCCTGGCATTCCCAACCTCTTGATTCCACACTCACATTTCTGACGGGAGCATTTTGACAAGCTGTCAGACTAGGCCAGCCAGAGATAGCTCAAAGAGGAACGGGAGAGGTCACCACAGGAAACTGAGCCTATATTACACCAAATACCTACAGATATCGTCCTTCTCTGGTGACAGAGATAAAGAATGGCCATTTCTGCAGCTCTCATCAAAGTAGTAAGATTACGAGGCTTGGGATGTAGCGGATGAACAGGTTAGGCTGCAGCCCATTCAACTGTATCCAGCTGCAGCTGTGGATACGAGTCTGTTGCTAAATTTAGCACTTGAGTAGGGGATTGCCTGAAGAAAAACATCACAATTGCCCAGGCTGCAGCCTGATGTGATGTGATATATTTTTAACGGTTTAGAGTGACTTGGTTCAGATTTATGTCCTCACCAAGAGCTTAGTGTGTGTTCATAAGTGAGAAATGAGAGACATGGCATAATGTGTACGTGCAAGAAAGAGACACACACATGAGCACAGAAAGAATACATGTCTGAATGAGGCTTTGAAGCAGCAGCAATGAGCCTATGGAAGAAAAGAAACATTCCTCCACACTGCCACCTTGTGACAGGGTTATATGTTGACAGATTTTAGTCGTACCTTGCTCATGTTTTAACACCAGGCTATGCTTAATAAAACTGATCAAGATTAAAAGTAGCATGGTCAACAGTGTCAGTCTTATGAATGATGCTCAGTGAAAGCATGAATGAAGTGAGTTCAGTGGATGTATTTTTGAATAGTAAATTATTTGTTTCTACTTAGCTGCTTAAGTGGAACACTTGCATCATCTAGTGGAGATCAGTGGTTATTAACACAGAATTATTAGAAGGGACTTCTGCTGGTCCTATTCTGTCACATAATTCTATAGCTTTACAACTAGGTAATGAGGTAATATGCTTTGTGTTAGTATGTATCTTTTTGTTTTTTTATTATTGTGTTGAGGAACAATTTTTAAGCTAGTGTGATTTTTTTTTTAGAATTTATGTCCACCTTTCCCTTAAAGCTAAAAGAAAACAAATTCAATACTACCAATTCTACAGAGATTTATTATTTCTTTAGTTTTGGTTTTACAGCACACAAACAGCATGTAGTTGGTTCTTAGCTGCTCTTATTAACTCAAGTCAGATGTTTCCCAACCCCCCCCCCCCCCAAAAAAAAACCATTGCACACTGCCTAACCATCACCAATACATATAGTTGACCATGTAGCGGCTAAAAATGTTTCCCTAAGAACAGAGTGAAAAGTGATCATCCATTCATTTGGTAACTTAAAAAATATGTAAGCCTGTGATATGGTGTTGACTGTGGCTGTTTCAAATTGTTTTTTGATATTTGTATGCCCCCTAGTGGCCAAAACATCAATTCAAATTCAATTAAATTCAAAAGACTTTATTGTCATTGCACGGCCCTCCTTCATACACTAGCACAATGAAATTGTGGCACAGTCCTCCTCCTCGATGCCAAACATACAATTAACAAGACACAAGATACAAACCACTACACAAATTGAGATAAAAATAAGGGGATTCCAGGACTAAAGGCATTTAACGAAGTGGATGTACTATACAAAAAAAGGATAATTGTACTGATAATGTACCGATAAATGCAAATAATATGCATATTTGGAGAAGTGCAAACTGTACAGAATAAATACTATATACCGATAACGTACCGATATATCAGCAATGCATCCAATGAGTATGTTCAACTTGTGATATCAAAGCTATTCTGATTTAAAATAATTTAATTCATCTGACATTTGGGAAAATGTTTCCATAAAAAAAATTGTGTCCATCTGCAGATTATAGCTTTAATAAGAAGAAAAGGTTGAGAAAACACAGAAACAGCTTTCCATGTACTGTATGAAAGTGGAGGTCATTACCATTTCCATTAGTGTTAAGTCACTCCAGAAATCTATACTCCCTCAGCCATCCTCTGTATTGTGTAGCTTGAACAGGAGACGTAAAGCTTCCTGTCTCGCCCCTTCTGAACTCAAGCTGGCTCCTTCTCCCGCTGCCTGCCTTGTTCAGTCAGAGGACATGGACACTAGGGAAAGTTCTCAGGTCTCCAAACAGGCCCACTGAATCGTAGTATTTTGTTTCAAGGACAACATCATCCTTTACCTTAAGTTGCACAATATTTATAATTTTAAAACTTATCAAAGATAGAGATAGTTCTAAGATAAAGGGAACCTATTAGTGTTCATTCACTGATCAGTGTTTGAGTTGTAATACAAAAAACAATCCAGGATAAAACGTAGTATATTGAAAGGTCTGTGTTTATATGTTGTTTAAAGATATGTCGGCAGGTTAGTGTGTAGAGAAGAAACAGTAACAGCGAGACTACAATAAAACTTTTGTGGTCAACTTTTTGGGAAAATAAATACATTTCTGAAGAAATGCTGGCCTGCCTCCCTGACCACACACCTTAAATAATGATGAGTTGGAGTCAGAGGTTACATGTACTTGCTGACCCAATTGCTGCACTAATTACAGAATGGCGAGGGATCACGATACAAGAAACAACGGATCCTGGCAGGATTTCCTCTGCCAGTTGAGCTACTGCTCCTGTGGTAAACCAATACCTTGGTTAAACAGCAAGAGAAATCACACTTAGATTTTTCAATAGCTCAATTAGATCAAACAGAAGGAATAAAAGGTTTCGAACCACAATTTTAGTGTTCATCATGTGTAAGCTGTACTCATAGTTAGAGTCTCTGAGGTTTGTAATTAAACAACCACACATATTAAACTCCCTTTCTAAATGCATGCTCACAAAGCTGCACACAAACCAGTCATGGGCGACTGACTGAGCTTTACACACCACAGAGATAACTACGGACAAGGTAACATGCCAGCGGAGGTGATATACAATCTGTCTGTTGATGACAGTAAAACTCAGGTCACTGCAGACATGGTAACAGCAGCCGACCATAACCGCGTTCTAGTCACTGGTCTCAGTCAAAAACAACAGCAGTCATGCCTGTGTGTGTGATAAAAAGCTATCCATGTCCACGACAATAACAACATTGACTTAACAGGCCTTGTTAGACAGCACAACAGTCGCTCAGCCTGCTGTACGGCCTCAATAGCAGCAGTATATAAAATAGCCTGTTTGATTTCCTGTCACAGTCTTGATAGCTACACAAAATGTAAAAAATATGTTGTTCGGCCTCCGTAGTGGGTTTATTACTTAATATATTACAAAAACAATCTTATAAATCATATGCACATAAATGTGTTGATTTTTTTAAATGAAGCTTGGTGTAATGACAAATTCAAAAATCACAATATTACCTTGATTATACCTGATGATAACATGACAATATTCTCAATAAGTGTTTCTATGAAAGCTTTGAATCTCCACAAAAAAGCATTGAGCTAAGATAAAGCCTTGTTTTTGGTTTTTTAACAAAGCATTTATCAGATAACACAATGAGATTTAAAATTCTTTATTTTGCTTAAATATATGTATACAATTGGAGATGTTAGTCCACATTTAAAAGGGCATTTAGTCTTAACAATCAAATCAAACACAACATTAATTTTAAACCCAAAAAACACTTTGAATAATCCATTATTTGAAACTATATAACATCAACCATGGCAGTTATAATATCTATTCAAATATTACTGTAGGTATATCGTTGGCATCTTCCAGTGCCTGTTTGCCTTTATGAGGCAGAATTCTCTGCACAGTAAACAGGAAAGCAGCGCATAAGAAGGACGACATGATCAAGGGGAAAAGGAAAGAAGAGTCTGAGTGAGATTTTAAGGGGCCAGGTAACTCCTTACGGAGCACTCTGTCCTTCCCATGTAGTTGGGCAAATATGTCACCGACCTAGATGATTAAAATAAAACTTGAGCCCCAGTGCCTTTGCATAAGTGCAGTCTGACCCGAGGAAAGATTGTAAGTTATATTAACAAAGGGGAAGATAAAAATGTTCCCAACTGCTCATCTGTGTCTGATGGCAGTATCTGTCAAAGTAAAATCAACAGCAGAGTTACATAGTAGTGATTTTTGAGACCAACCACAAAAACACAAACAAAACCTTACTATATGATCGCATGCATCCAGTTAGTTGGACCTGAAGTGTCTGACCACCTGCAATCACAAAGCTAACGTCACCTGCTGATTTTCAGCTCCCACAACTCACCAAATATCTGCGTCCCTGTCAAGCTGTGCCCCTCTCTTACCTGTACTTCATGCCTGTCTGATAGGACACACACTCCTCCAGGGCCAGGCCATTCATCTTCAGGAAGTCTTCCATGTTCTTAATCTGAGCAGCAACTCTCTGTTCCCGGAGTCTCTGCAGCTCAGCCGGGTCGGTGGCCCTGACCGGTGGCTGATTCAGCCCCTGGTCTGAGTGGTAGCGGTTAATGCCGCTCCGGATGCTCTCGCTGTATGACATAGAAAGCATCTTGCCGCTGCCACTGCTGCTGCTCTTACGAACACCGCTGCTTGGGGCTGGTGGTTTGGGGATCTGCAGGTTTTCAGGAGGACAGTAACTGGACTTGCGCCTGCCAGGAGGCCCCTGGGGGCCACCAGCGTACCCCCCCGCAAACATGCCCCCCGCCCTCTTCTCCTTCTCGGGATGTTGAGAAAAACCCGTGCAGTGAAGAATAAAGTAGGGACACGAGCGGCGCAAGGACCTGACAGGGTACAGCCACCTCCTTAAATAGCACCTGCTCCCATAACAAAACAGCTCTCCTGCTCGGGGCAGCACATGGCCATGCATCCTGTAACCAGAGTCGCACAACACAGCCCTGCACCACCCTCCCTTGACAGGTACACAATGACAGGGTTACACTGATAGGGAGCATCCAGGTGACTTGCTGGTGATTAAGGAGCAGGACTAAAGAGGGCACATGCTATCTGCAAAGAGGAGGCATTCACACATGCACCAAGCAACAGGAGGGGAAATCGTCCCTTGTGTAACTTCTAAGACCTGAGTGGTATGAACAAAAGTACTCAGGGGCAAACTTTCTGAAAGAAGTGACATAAATAAAGTGTATCTGACAAAAAAGGCACAAGAGATTCTCAAAACAACTGAATAATATCCAATAGCCATGTTTTTTGGAGGGTCTTTTTTCGAATTAGAAATATTGGAGGAAATAAAATGTTTTCCAGCTTAAATGTTTTTGTTTCAATAATTAAAGGTCCAGTGTGTAAGATTTAGGTGAAAGGATAGAAAAATTCTCATGATGTTTTCACTAGTTAATTTCATCTAAACTGTATGAATTGTAGTTTTCTTTACCCTAAAAAATGCCCTTTATATAAATAATACTTTATATTTACATCGAGGGGACCCTCTCTACTGGGGCCGCCATGTTCTTTACATTAGTCCAGACTGAACAAACTAAACACCTTTTGAGTTGTCATGACAATTTTTGTTGAATTGAGTCGATTCCTCTATAATTTGACTCTTAAACAGTGTTCTTCTCAATTTAATCAATGGAGGGCAGCACTGTGTCGATTCCAGTATCACTTGAAAGTAACACAAAGTCAAAGGCACTGGTTTGAGACTGGGTTTTTATATTAATAACATTATTAATATATTATACTGCAAAAACATGTTATTTGAATGCGCATGCATTCTAAATGACTTCTGTGAAAACTATATATAATATACAAAGTTCAGTAATTATTACTGTACATAAAAATGGTAATTAAATGGTTAAATCTTATTTGAGAAAATCTGAAAAATCTTAAACACAGATTAAGACTAAATTGCAGCATAATCTCTTTCTTTGAAGCATATGTTTATTATTATTATTATTAGCACATGTTATTGATTGTAAAGGTTTTTTTTATAAACAAAGTATCCATCAAATATTAATATACGACATAATAAAGAGTTTTTCTCTGAGTGATATTTCACTTGCATTTCAATAAAGGAAATTTAATCCCGATTCTTAAAAAGTATTACTCTCGGTTTGGGTCACTGTCAATCCACCGCAACTGAGAATAAGATGAATGTATTTGACTGCTGGAATATAAAATATTCTGGAAGGTCTAAATGTTCACTGTCTCTTTTAGCAGCTTGTCAACTACAAACGACTCACAGAGTAATGCTGACATCAAACCTTCTCTTAAACTCTGATTTTAAATTGGAAATAAAATAGCATTAAATCTTAAACATGAATGTATTGCTGTAAACAGATCGTAAAATACCAAAAGTCAAAATATTAATGTGGAATTAAAAGAAATTAATCCAAACCGCTCATGCCATCATCGACTCTCAAACAGTTGGTTTCCTCACATAGAGACAGAAGATGTAAATAAAGGAGACTTCAAGCTAGGCAGCATGCACATACACACACACACACACACACAAAACATCAATGCTCTGCCAACCGCTCACACACAAAACACACACGCAAACAAACACACTCCTGATGTGGTCATCAGTGAAAACCTTTCCTCAAACTCACCCGATTTCTTGGGGGTCGGCTCATGAGCGAGGTTGTGGGGTTCCAGTCCGCTCTTTTAAGCACACACTGCAGACAGTGATGAAGCGGGTCCACCCAAACTGGGAGTGTCTTACTAGGAAACGTCTAAACCTATTAGTGAATGAGAGAGTGCTTCCCTTCCCTCCCCTCACCACTTGGACCATACTCTATGTCCACAACCAACACCTCTCCTCCTCCTCTGCTCCCCGAGAGATCTCATGGTAGAAATCCATTTATGTCGTTTAGCGGCTGTCTTGTTTCTGCTAACCGCAGCAAATAATATCAGCCTTGAATTATTCACCAAAGCTTTTGCGCTAAAAGCCTCTGATTGTTGTTCCACAGGAAAGAATACTAAGAGCTGGACAATAATGAGGGTCTGAGTGTTGGGTGCGCACGAAACCCACACAAACACAGTGTCAAGCAAACACACACGGTACGGACACACACAGAGAAAGATAAACCACCAAGCATGTTCAAGTAGTCTCTAACCAAGGCACTATGAAAACCACCCTGGTTAAGCCTGCAGGCCTGCAGCATCTGCCGCAGTGTTCAGGTCAATGTCAAAAATTAGTGGGTCACATTACAATGAATCTGAACACAGAACTGGCCAGCACCTGAATAGGACACTGAAGATATATTTATATATATGACACTATATTGACATATTTGGAACACAGAGGAAAGCTTCCTATGTGCTTACAGGAAAGTCATATTTATCACCATCATCACTGATAAGAGATAACAAGACCCTAATGGACACTTACTTACTTTATGTTATTCAAATATATATTATAACAGCACAATTATGGTCACTAGATGTATATATTAATTGGTCAACCACTAAATCTGGCATTTTAACAAAATTGCCATTAATGCCAGCGACAGCAGATATCTGCAGAGTGCAGACAAATAAGACACTTGCTTACTTACTTTTTTTTTGCAAGTTTTTAGTTTAACAGTATCGATTTTTGATTTGCTAGAGCATTTTCTGATTTAAAATGATGCAGAGATATGCAAACTAACAGAGACAATTTCTACACATTTTGGTGACATCACCCCTGAAATACGAGTCATAAAAATGTGTCATTTGTTGCAAGAATATTGTGTACATGATCTATTTTTCCCTGAGGAGACATATAGTGGTCAAGTCAACGACCCTCCCTGTCAGGAAAACACTCAGTCCCCTGAAATCTGTATAAAGGTTGAACAGTAGCCAGAGCCGGAAATACTTCACTAAAAGCATCTGTAGTTCAGGATCATAAAGGCCAATGTGAAATGGATGTGGACAAGAGTCACTGTTACAAAACACTACGGATATATGACTCATTCGGGATAATGATGGAACACTAAACAAAGTGAAAAAGATGACGTCATCACCACGTAAACAATATGCCTTTTAATGATCATTGTGAAGTGAAAGCAGAGGGAAGACCTGGATTCCATCATAGTGGGATAAAACTTTGAGTGGTTATTTACAACCTGGTGAAGGTCTGACAGGCATTATGGTTGCAGCACTAAAGTTTGTGTGTTACGATATAGAGATGACCATTGAAATTGAACCAAAACGTCCCTTCCCGGCATCACTCCGTGAAACTGTCAGAGTGACAGACATGCACAAATAAGGGGCTTAATCGATCCTAGGCCAGGGGAGCAGCTCGTGGGACAGTTTGTGCTTTAAAAGGACAGAAAAGTGCAAGAAGCCAAGATAAAAATCCAATAAAGAGCTCATTACAAGAAGATCCACACAGTCAGGGCTTTTTATAACTGGATCAGCAAAATAAGGCCTGATATGAGACCATAAAACATGATCCTACTCTAAAGCAGCGCAACGACTGACCATCTACACTACACCCTACTGCAGGAGTGAGTACCAGCTCCCACAGGAGAACATGATCACATCCCTGACCATTATTACAATCATCTCTCAGGCCTTTAGGACAAGACACATCACGGTGAACTAACAAGGAAAAAAAATCCTTTAATTGCACTTTAATTATGAATTATGAATGACTGAAAAGATCTGCTTAATCATGAAAAAGCTAAAAAAGTGCCTCGATAACAGCTCAGTAAAAAAGCACAGTGGTGGATGTCTCAAATGTCACCGGTGAAGAAAATGAAATATAGGGAAAAAACAGATCAAAACTCAGACAGTTATTGTCGATTCAAAGGTTTTGTGAGCAACCTTGCAACAAAATCCACCATCACCCCTATCAGGTTTAAGCTGGATAGTGCATTGCCAGCTAAATAGTAGATGATGGTGTTATCTATGCTGCAGAGGTTTACTAATGGATGTAAGGTTTTATATGACGGAACAGAGCGTCTCTATGGCAAGGTTATAACAGTGAATTAAAACTAGAACAAAATGTTATAAATGTATCATGTACAAATGAAAAAGGTCAACACCTCACACACAGAAATAATAACCCTGCCCTTCGACAACAAACAAACCGGCAGATATAGAGACAGACAAGTACCTGTAGAACTGCAGCTGTCGTTTGGGGCTCCCATAACGAGCGCTGGACGTCAGGGGAAAGGAGGAAAAAAGGAAAGATTCAGTTAATAAAGGCAGGAAAGGGAAGAAGTTAGCAGTGGTGGGAATGAAGGTGCAGACAGACAGCATAAAATATGGAAGAGTAAAGTAGGAGGAAATAGATAAAGTGCATTAGAAGTGAAAAGTGCTGTTATTTGTGCAGATTTGAAAACAAAAGAAAATATTTTTAGATGTTTGCATCTATATTGAATCCAGCTTCCTGATCTCACTGTTTCTACTCATCTCAGATTGTTCTTGACAGATTAAAAATATAGCTATAAATTATAAAATTTAGTATCTTCTTTGAATGAGTGTTTTTTCAGAACTTCATCACACACACGCACACACACACACACACACACACACACAGGGAATGGCAGTATAACATATAATATCAATCCAACAGATGGCAAAATAAAAGATTTATAACAGACAATATTTCAACAGCTGTCAAACTGCTGTAATAAAAGTATCACGAAACAGCGGACAGCCATGGTGCCAAATCTGGACAAACTGGAGGCAAAGTGTAACACAGCCATGAAGTTGCTGGAGGAGTGGAACAGATGCTTTCTAATGATACAAGCTGATGAATCTCTGGTGCCACATGCTGGTGAAATATGAAAGTGCAAGGTAAAATGTACAAATTAGCAATGGCTGTCCAATCTGCTGTACCCACTGAGAGAACGCAATGCAGACTTTACAAGGTGACAAGGTATGTTTGGTGTTACTTGTGTTGGCATTGTAAAATACACTCAGGCCACGCACAAATGATCTGTGCCTTCATGAGTAAGAGGAAGGTAGGATAAAGGTTAGGCAGCTAATGATTAAACCTCCAGGAAATAAACATGAATCACAATGTCCTCAATTTCCTCAATTTCCTCTCCATGAGCTGTGTCCTTAAAGAAGATTGAGTGAATGAATGAGTGATATTAAATCTGTGTGTGTGTGTGTGTGTGTGTTTCTCAGCGATACCATAGTTTGTGTACTTGTCACAAATGACTCCGACAATGCTGAAAATGCCAGTCTGTCATTGGTGAATATGCAAATCTATGTACAGATACAGTAACATGCCTTTAAAGTATATTAATTTCACCCAGGTTAAACTTCAGTTTTCTTTTCTTGGAAATCCCTTCTTCTTGCCACCACAAAACAGCTGTGCTGTACGTCTTCTGGCAAGAATTGTTTTAGTTCTTGCCAGGGGAATAAGAAATGATTTCTGATGCCAAAGCTAGACAAAATGTCATCAATTTGGAAGTGTTTTCACAAATTAAATGTCAATGTTAGCCATTATGCAAGACTTCTGTTTTTCCAGCTATTCACAGCAAGTAATTATTTTGTATTCCTAGATTTGTGTTGGTGCTCAGTTAAGACTGTCATACTGCATAATAAAAGATGTTCTATGTCATTCGTTCTCTGTATGCATTCATTTTTGGACAGCACATGTTACAGGGCAGATTTTCAAAGCAACAAAAATACAGAAGCAAATTAAGTGCTGTATAATAATAATTTACAGTCAATACTTTTGATTAAATGTTGAAATTTACTGAATTGTCTATGCATACAGCATGTTTCCATCGACTCACCTGTAGATCATGCCTGGGGAGCCAGTCTGTCGGAGGGAGAGGCGAGCAGGGGAGTCTGTGGTAGATTCAGGATACATGTAGGCAGGAGGGAGGGGGTGTGGCCAGCCTGCCAGGGATGGTGTTCTTTGAATGGGACCACAGGGTAGTGCCTGTCACAGAGCAGAGCCTTTGGAAACAGAGACAGAGAGACAGACATGTATGTCAGATAGTGAAGAGGTTTCCCTGCATGTAACCTCACTACTCAGATGATAGTCATGTTGCTCGATGCAAAAAAAAAAAGAAGATATTTCAGAGTCAGCTGCTGAAACTAATGATCAGATTTTTTAGGATATACATCAAGTGCTTGTGAGGATTTTGTGACATGTATTAGGGTTTCCCAATCTGAAAACATTGAATCTGTTGCTATAACGCTGAGTGGATCTGTCTGGCACTTAGATCTGGCAAGAACATTCAGCGACTTAACCCAGGAACTCTAATTAGTGACAGATTACTATTATGTCCATTGGACAAGACACGCAAGACTGTGTGGACTGGCCACAGCTTGTTTAGCCCCTCCCCATGAAAATATAAAGCATATTTGACGATGATGAGCACGTCCCAGAGAAGGTCATGAGTATGAGAGGTTAATTAAACACCAGCCCGCCAACGCTCCCACAGCAACGGGGGGGAGCAAGGACTCGATGATGATGTCTGAACAAGCCAGTCTGTTGTCCTGTTGGTCAGGAGCCACTTGGTAAACTGTGGATGTCAAGATTCTTCTAAGTAAAGGGTGGTGCAAGTGTAATACAGGGAGTAGTGGTGATAAATTGCAGCAAATAGTAGTTGCTGACAGCCGACATTTCATGATATTGCTAAACTGCACTCAAACATAAAACTATATTATATAAAGTAAAATCACTGTCAAGAAAAGATAGGTAGGTGAGTTTATCACCTCGGCCAAGGGGATTATGTTTTCATCTGCAATTGGTTAGTCACAGGATAACAGAAAAACTACTCAACCGATTTCCATTCAATTTTGTGGGGGGTGGGGCATGACACAAGAAATGGGGAATATGCACTCCACTGAGTCACATCCTAGTTTGACATAATTTTCCTTTTTTATGGGGCTGCTACATTCCTCCACCACTAGATGGGGTGATGCTCTCATTCTGCAGACATGAGCTGAATAAATAAACCAGCAGACCAACAGTACCTCTGTAGTTTACAGCTGCAGGATTTTAACATCTTTAGAGGGTTATGAATACCAGTCTGGATTTATCTGAACAACAACATGTTCAGAGAGAATGATAACCACAACACAGAACAATACAACTGTAAATGTGGCTAAAATCCAAGCAGAAACAACAAGCAGCACACATGCATATTAGAATCTTTATCCTCCTTCATCATCCCAGTGGCTACTGTGCACTGTGTGTGCAAGACAGCAAACCATGGCCAATGCACTGCTTAAAGCGATTCTATGAATAATTCAAAGTGTCTGCCCAAGAAGCAGGCCACTGCGGTAAAGAGGGCAACAGGAAGTTGGGCATCAATAAGGGTTAGGTGGGTGGTGAAGGAAACACACATCAGATACCTTTGAAACAAGTAAAATACTTCATCCAGGCATTTCAAGTCAGCACCAAGGTCTGGGAGTGGGACCATCTGCACTGCTGATGTTTTAGTCCACTTAACTGAAGTGGATACAATAAAATGAGATCAGCGGAGAGCGTGGCACCTCTGTCACCCTCACAAAGCTGAGAGTTGAGCAGTCCGTGCTACCCAATTTAACCAGCGGCTGCACTCACGTGAGTCACTGCTCATGGCAGACATTGTAGCGATAATGTGAAGGTGACTTTCTCCCTCCATCAATTTACCAGACAGCCGGTTAGGAGTCCCCTGTTTCCAAGGACTCATTTAACACTCGCTGCCTTTTCATTTCACTTACACTGTGATGGGTCACAACTCAACCCTGCTTATCAGGTGATGATGGTGGCATGACCCTGATGGTGAAGACATGGCAGTATAGATCTACTACACAGCACAGCAACGTTCTCCTGGATCATTTGTTACTGGTGGGGATTAAAAAGAGAGGGTTGTATAGTGGACTATATGAAAGTACCTTTCTTAAAGAAAAAGCTTCTAACGGCTTATTGCTCTTAGAATTTAGGATATTTTTGGGCTAATTATCAGTTCAGACTGATAGAAATTACATGTTCAACATCTTCTGTGTCATATGTCAGTTTGCTATTAGCAAAGGCTGGGATCTTTATGTCTTATGAAAGTGTATAAGGGAATAGTCTTAGTATGGCCAAATATAATTCCTGAGACCCTGCCTCTGTAAGGATTTGCTACACTCATAGCAGACACCGCCGCCAAGGCTATTGCCGTATCTTGCAATGTTTAAGAAGGATAAAAGAAATTGCTGGGTCCACCCATTTATCTGGATATGCTCCAAAATGTAGTGGAAATGGGTTCAGAAGCTTTTGTGTTATCCTGCTAACTAATAAACAGACAAAGATTAAAACATAACCTCCTTGGTTGAGGTAATAAACTGAATAGATTTAGATCTGAGACAGTTGACTGGACAAAACAAGCGATTTAATGGCAGTTTGACACTAATGGACATGCATGTATGACGTTAGCATGATATTTTGAGTATGAGGAAGAAGTATGAGGAAGAACAGGTGTAAAATATGTAGAAAAAATGTTGTTGTTAGTGCTTAAAAGAGAGTATAATCAATCAATCAATCATCAAATTGTATTTATATCGCCCATGTTCACAATTCACAATTTGTCTCATAGGGCTTAACAAGGTACATCCCCTGTCCTTAAACCTCAACAAGAGGAAGGAGAACTAGCAAAAAAAACCAGGAAAAAATTAATAAATAGAAAACTCAGAGAGAGCCACATCTGAGGGATCCCTCTCCCAGGATGAACAGAGTGCAATAGATACTGCGTTCGGAAGAAGCTTGAACCATGAGTTCAAGACATAATTTGGAGCAAGTTGTGCAGCACAAAATAAAAATCCAACAGTTTAGCACGACCTGACCCATCCAATGAGCACATGGTTATATAAATTAGGAAAACTACCACATGGGGCCTCTTGGCTCCAGTTAACTACTTTTTGTCTCTGCAGTGTGATAAAGCAAGTTATCAGTTGTTTTATCCTATTTAGATGCAGCACAAGAAAGTGTTACCACCTGATCACCGACTGGATCACTGAGTGTAGCATATTGTAGAGCAATGCAGCAGTCTCACACAGCTGCCTGTAGTGAGCTGCAGTTTGAGAGGATGATGCTGCTGACTGCAGCAATGCGGAACATTACAGACTCATCCTGGCTCAAGTTAGAGGGCTCAGATTTACTGCACTAATGGGCCAAGGTGCACTTTGCAGATTAAAACTGCAAACAGAGAAAGTGAAGGAAGAAAGTACAAAGAAACTGTGGGAAGAAATTGTAATATTTGAATACAAGCTGCCTGTGTCAAACCACTCAGACCTGAATTTAAAAACTACAGACATGTCGCAATCGAAAACGAAAACAATGGCTGTAGCTAGACCATTATTTGTGTATATTCAAATTATTTCAAACTGTCATCTGCGCCTTTCTGTCAAGACAAGGAATATAGTATCTGTGCCTGATGAGCCTTGAAAATCGACTTTATGGTTTGTATTTACTCTTCTCACCGGTATCCTGTAGCAAATCGCCCACTCCAATGCAGTGATAGCCCCTTGCGTTTTTGATGCAGTGTTTTGTTGATCTGAACTTGGCCTGAAGCATCAAGACTACATGTCATTTCAAATTGTTTCACTGCAATACCCCACGCAGGTCTGTGCACTGTTCATTTTAGTAAAAAGAAAAAAAAAAAAAAAAAAGATAATGTAAATAGAACTCCAGTGAATTACATCCTGATTGATCACCTTCATACAATAAGTCATAAAAATAATCCAAAATTGTATGGCGATAAGTATAAATGTGCAAAAAGTATCACAAAATAATACAACATTGTATTAAATACAGGATGGGTAGTCACTCATAGTTACCAAATATATTTGTTCACATTAATATTTGTGTAAAAGAGATTTTACTGTTTTACTGATTTGGTGTAGCTTTATCCAGAGCTAACTAAAATGTCAGCAATCTACCAATACTTCACGGTGGAAAATCCCACAAGTACGATGACAACAATTTGCACTGGTATCAGATCAGCACACGGTATCGGCCAATGTGCAAAGTCTTTGAAATCACTATTGGGAAGGGCAAATTTGGATTAGAACATTATTATATATTGTATATAGAGAACTACAGACTTATTTCATCACAACTGGACAGCGGCAGTGGTCAGCAGAAAGACTGGATGGACTGGGAAAGGTGTATCTCCCCAGCCTCTGATAGCTTACCTCATACACCTCAGTATCTTCTAGACAAAAAATAAAAAAATGAGTCACAAAAGGCAGTTCTCATGCTCTCTATCCACAAATCCACCTACACCAAGCCTGAGTGAATTCCCTCTTGAGACAGGGCTTACGTGAGCAAGGCAAGCAGGCAGGGCTGGCCTGGAAAGCACAGCACGGTGTTGTGTAGTATGTTGGCAGCTGCAGAAAACACACACGGACCCAAGCAGATGGCTGCGGAAGAGGGAGACAGGCTAACAGACGAGAACTGCCGGGGATATCCTACATGGGAGTTCAGTCAGGCAGAGAAAGAGAGAGAAAAGCTAACTGTGTTATCCATCCGGCTACAAAGAGGATTCAGATGGAATCTCCTCCTCTTATTCTTCTTCAGAGACATTCATCAGAGGAGCAACTCAAAAGCATGTGAAGATGTGAAAGATGTGAATCCATGTCAGTGCATTATCTTTACTCTCATCATTGGCCCGACAGTTTAGGCTTTTATAAATGGCCTCCCTCTCTGTTAAGCTACGGAGGGCCCTTGATTACAGAGGCAGTTGCAGGTCACTGGCTGCCAGCAGAGAAAAAGAACTAACAGCAATTTACATAAATAGCCTATTTATACAGCAAAGTTCTGATATAAATCCTCCTCCCCCAGTTAAAAGAAGTTAAAAGCGCAACTGAGAGCTCTGCTGTCAGATATCATTAAATTCTAGGGCAGGCGCAGCTGTTTTACATAGAGGTTTACCACATGTTATAATCAAACTTTAAGCCATGGCCATCATCAGCTGCTGTCAGTAAGCCTACATAGATTAGAGTTCAAGGTCGAATAAGGTCTAACACAAGGCATTATAAACTGAAGAACCAATAGGATTACATTATTGGTTTTCATTTTATTTTTTATTGTTTCAAGCTCTTGTTTTTATTGGATTTGTTGTCTGTCCACACAAATGCAATGACCATAGAATGAATATGGCGCGTCTCCACTTCCTCCCACTATCCAGAAGACAAAGACAAAATATTCAAGATACATAAACAGCAATCTTGCGCATTTGGGGTCAAAGTATGCAGTGATTGGGGGGTGGAGCAGCGCTAGCAAGGTCCTGCCAACACACGTGCTTGACCAATTGCTACTAGTCGGTCACAGCTGCAAATCATGTTTCAGCCCATTTTTATAGAACCAAATAAACACTTGAACATACATCAGTGTGTTAAGAAGTACATAAAAGGATAGAAACCATCTATGAAGAAACTTTATTTGACATGTACTTTTCAAATTCATGTCCCACTTATAGTTGTATGACCTATACAGCAGCCAGGAAGTGGTAGTGTTTCGGAAGAGATCAAGATTATTTGGGGTCATTATTGGGGAGCTATCATGTCTCATCCATCTTCATATACAGTCTATTGCAATGACTCATCACCGCAGCTAAGTGTTGCCAAACAGACTTATTTTTGGTATGTGTCGAAAAACCAGACACATTATGAAAGTATCTGTCAGAAAATGCTACACTAAAGAAATTTCACTACTTTTCTAACTGTTCAATAATTCTAGACGTTCGTCAAGAAAGGAGGCAGAAACATGAACAACCTTTTACCTGGTTAGTATACAGTATGAGAGTATGAGATGTATGGCCCCGTGCTGCTTGCCTGACTGACATCATGAAGATGAATCAGCACTCTGTGTCCTTGCTCAACATTACCTATGTGCTTTACCTATTTTGTGATGACTTATAGTCAGTCCCTAACATTGAAACATGATGCTACAGAATCTGTGACAGAAATACTATCCACTACAAACACAAGTCAAGACAAATTCAAAAGGAATGAGTGGAAGATTACAAGCAAGTTGGCAAGTACAGCTGAATAGACTGAACTGCGAACATGGGCCTGTGAGGCTAAAATGAAGCCTTTGTGAGCACTGCAGAGAAGAAACTGCAGTGAACCACACTGCAGTAGAAATATGAAACCATCTTTCTTTTCTTCAGCCCAAGAGAGACAAGTGTGATGTCACTGTCTTGTTCCGGCTTCACACTCCTGCACTTAGCTTGTGGTATTTATACTGCAAGTGTCCATCATGACTAGATGAGGACAGAGCAGCTCTATGTACAATCATGGTGTTAGACTGATCTTTTTACCATATGACAGAAGTAGTTAACCTAGGTTTTTGCTTTCAGACTACACCCAACATGCACTTCAAAACAGCATTATGCAATATGTTCTGAACTGAGTCCTTACCTTCCCTGGCTGGGTCAACTGCCTGTTTAAATCACAACTGCATCAGAAATGTAAGATAAGCAAAACATGGCAGTAAATGAAAATGTAGCCAGAATTAAATTTTCTATGCAAGTACTCAACCGAACAGCGAATGGTAAACATCTTTTCAACATTTTTAGTACATTTTCATCCATAGCTTTTTTGCTAGGCAATGGCTGTTACTGCGGGAGCTGTTGATGCAATAGGAAGAAGAGACTGTCTTATTTGGGGTTAGCCGACATTGGCTGCGTAGTCCGGGTCCTACGCAGGCCAAGTAAAACAAATGAATGGATTCCAAATGCATTCAAACGAATTGCATGTCATGTCAACTGGGCAGCTCTGATAAATATCCAATTACCTAAGGTCTTTTTCACAGCAGACATTTTGTCATGTCATTGAAGAAAGAACTTTAAAACGTAACAGAGCCATTGTTGTTTTTTCAGTACCTAGTGTCCCAGTAAGACATGACAGTGTACCAAAATACCAAGACCCCGAAACTGAAACAGCTAAATGATAGTCAGCCATCATTTATTGTATTATCTAACTCTGTGTCAATCCTGTCATGAAACATTACATGGGTAGGCCTCATTTTTTTAGGTTTGTGAGCAGAGAACATTGAGACAAAAACTAAGCTGGGAAGAGAGACACAGACTGACAGAGGTAATCAAACATATAAATCCTGTCAGTCATTATGGAGGATCAAGAGGACAGCAGCAGATCAGTCAAACAATATTAATGCCAGAACTTCTGCACCACACAAACAATAACTTAAAGCAATACATATGCACGAGTAGCTTATATTCAGACTACTGATGTGTACATCAGATACTAAACAAAACACTTCTAAAGGCCTAACTTCAGCAGCTATAATATAAAATTTATGTCCAAACGGAGCAGAGGTTTTAATGTTTCAACAACTAACACACAGGCCGCATGGCTTCTGGCTTAACCTGGCTAGAAACATAAACATATACATTATAGCCAGTGGTAGTATTTAAGTTATCTGGTGGATTTAGCTTCCTGTAGTCATCAAAGTAGTTGGTGCGGATGGAACATCATTGCAGCATACGTAGGATAAGTGATGTTCAATACTGTTCTGCTGCTGCTTTTCTATTTATACAATTACACTTTTATTTAAATAGATTGTTAAATAACTCACAAGGTTTTCTTATGCTTTGTCCTAATGTCTCCACATATAAGCCATTGATATTTTATTTTCCTGCCACAGAAAATAAAAACTTCTCCCTCAGGTCGCTACAATGCTACTCTGACAGATGTGGTTTCTCACTGACAGAAAAAACATTGTGAGCCTGGTCCAGAGCTCCTAATGAAATCTGGTGCAAATGCAGCAAGTGGCCCTGGGCGAAGCAGCAGACAGCTACTAACCAACACATGCCTTCAGAGGAGCAGGTGAGCAAACAAAAGAAGTGTGCATTGCCGATTCTATATTTTCTGGCAAGGAGGAAAGCAGAAGAGAAAACCGCAGTAGACATTGAGGGGAAAAAGCTGAGTAGGCACTAGAGAGCAGGCTGGTCTTGTGAGGCCCTGTGGTGCAAAAACAGCCTGAATCACCGCGCTCTCAAAACTTCACTGCCTTCTTTTCATGTCCTCAAGCAACTTTCATATGGATTTAACAAAATAAGGTAAAACTTGAATACTTTATCCTTGATAACATGGTAAAAATGTGACACACATTTTGTATTTAATTCCACAGTTTCACACACAAATCTGCACTTACATATCATGCTTTTATTTGACAACATAATCAAAAACTACTAACAATGAGTTAATAAAGAGTCTAGGTCAGTGTCTTGATGCAGGAAACCAAAGATCAAACCTGTGATCTCAAGTAATTGGATGGTCTCTGTACCGCACCACACTGCCACTTTACTGTAACAAGATGTGCTTTTCTTATTCCTCTGTGTGTCATCCTCACCACTGCAAGGTCACTGAAGAACTGAGAAAATGTAAGAGGGGGTGGTATTGTCTTGCACTTACTTTTACATCTTATGCTGCTGCAAATGTGCTTTCACACATCTAACCGAAAGGCCTACCATGGTGTTTGTTGAGCACTGCACAAGAAGAGAACCACCCCGTCTTCACTTTGATGCTAACTTTTAGTCAGCACCATCATTGTAGGTTTCAGGTTTCATTCTAAATGAATTGTTATGGGGTGAAGCTGACTTTGTGATCACAACATCCTCAGGCTGGAAATCATCCTCCCTCGCTTATTATCTTCATTTTCCATTTCTATGTGTCGTCTATTAAAGAACAAATATCCGTCAATCTATTATCTATACAGCTTACCCTTGGCTGGAGCCAATCCTCACTGACATCTGGCCAGAGGCAGGGTACGCTCACATACATTAAAACGTGTGTCAATTTAGATTCTCCAATTAACCTAATCCTAATCTGCATGTCTTCAGAATGTGGGTATATGATTACAGTCATTGCAATAGTCATTGCAACAGTCATTGCAACACAAGACAAGACATTCAAGCAACAACATGACATGAATCCCATTATGGGGTTGTATGTATATAAAAAAAAATATATATGTATTTAAAAATCAGTAGCATGGTAACATTGATTAATTTTTAACCATATTCATTAATGAAATCAGAATGTTTTATGAGATTGGAATTAAAATATTCACCAAAAAATTTAGATGAAATTTAAGAAATGTCAAACCTTCAATATAGTGCCTCTCTCTCCAATCCAAAGAAAGAATACACACACACACAAACCAGAAAAGAACACATCAAATTCATGTAATTTATTTTTATGTCATATAAATAGACTAAGCCATGCTGAAAACAAGCAGATAATCTTCTTACCCTACAACCTGAGAGCTGCCCACAGGATTGTATGGTCACTACAGTTTGTCTATCTGTAGTGTTTATTTAGTGTGCAGGTGCAGTATAGAGTAATCCTGTAATTCATTGGCAGTGATGACAAATTAATCCCTCTATATCCATATCCTGTAAACAGAATGCTGTGTGGTGTCTGAGATGAGACACTACACTCAATTTTCAGCTAAGTTAAACACGATTACGATATACAGAAACAAATACATTTTCAAGAAACCCAAGATGTCAAAAAGCATGACTTAACTAGCTGGTAGATGCATTGTGAAATGGACATCCTGATATTTATATCACCTCAGATTATATGTTGTGGAGATAATAAAAAGCTAGTAAGAAAAGTAAAACCTCAATGTCACTTTTGGTAATTGACTAGTTTTTAATCACATTCTCTGTCATAACAGTTACAGCCTACCCCTTATACAAGAAACACTTTGTGTGGACTTGTTTCTAATACAGGGTGAAGAAAAGGACTAAACACACATCAATTCCATCAAATATTTTTTTATCTGTAGAAACATTTGAAATTTATCTAAATCTGCAAAGGCAGTCCACAAAAAGCAACACATTTACCTGGAGCAGTCATTGGAACTAAACAACCTGTTTATTCACCTCTTAATGTCTGAGGAACAAAGCAGGAGGATTTGCATAAACATAGTCATCAGGGGATGACATATGACCTCAGCAAACCCAAAATATCAAGAGGCTCCACTTCAATGCCCGATTTGCATAACTGTGAAGTTTCAGGAAAATATTCCAGCTCTTATCTCAAAATGAAATCATTACAGATGCATGGAAGGATGGACATACTGATCACTTTATCCCCCTGCATCCAGGGTAATAACAAACCTGGCCATTTCAAGTACTTGTGTTCAACAGACCTGTGACCACATATTGAAAAGCAAAAAATACAAAGAGCTCCAACCTGAGGTAATGAATTAATTCCCATCAAAAGATCCCCCAACTGTCCACTGTACTGCAGCCTCCAGTACATAAACTGTCAATGTGTCACAGGATTAAAGTGAAGAATTGTGACAAACTGCCAAATTACACATGCAGTATAAACACCCACTCACCCACACTCTTCACTCACACAGACCATGCTACTTCGCCCACTCAGAGTGGTAGCGTTGACAAGGATGACCACCACACTCAGTCACATTAAGCACATACTACACATGTTAAAGTGTTGCATTCATAAAATACAATCAAGTTTACACTTGAGGAAAATCTGAAATAAATTTGTTTATTACTTGCTCTCACGATATGAGAACTATGCATAAATAGATATGCATTTTAATTGCAAGGTTTTGACATGGAACATATTGCTTTAAGGTTCGGTTTTGCCTGATGCCATGGCTTGTCAGGTGAAGACCAGTGATTGATGCACTGGAAACACGTCTGATTTTGATAGAAGATGCTATGATGGTAGTAAGTGAAAGCTCTTTCAGACTCCCTCTCCTCAATAACTAAATGTTAAGGAACCTTGTCCAGAAAACGGTGCCTGTGAAACCCAGAGCCTCAGTCAAGGACGTTTGCAAATTCCAAAATATTACTTGTGATGAGAAAAACTGATTTTTTGGCCAGTATTATATTCAGGGTTGTGGATTAGTTTTTGGGGCATTCCAAATGGCATGCAAACAAAGGATTGATGCCACGTCTGTTTGGCAGACATACAAGACCATTCAGGTTCAGCTGGGGTCCATACTGTGCCTTTAAAATAGCAGAAAAAAGCCTGGAGATTTGTGAAGCAGAGACAATCTGCTTGTCTGACATACAATGTGTGATTCACACAGACATTAAATGCCAGCTGAGGGAGGTTGCGGCCTTTACTGTGATTTTCAGATGAGAGACGGTGACGGACTGCAGCATTACGTCCTCCTTAAGTAATCATTGTAGCCCCAACATTGTGAAAAATCCTCCCGTATATAAAGCATGGAGGGCACAGGTTTTTGTCCTTCTGATCACATATATGTGTGCAGATCTGACTCACTCATGGATGAGTTGGCAGGGTCACTTTTCACACACACAAATACTACCTCAGGACACGAGTGCAGCTGCTCTCTTGAAACAAAAACTGCTCTTTGTCGTGGCTCCAGAATGGAAACATCATTCACTTATCTTTTTTGACTCCAGAGAGCATTGCGAATAATTGCTTGATAAAGTTACTCTACATGTAGTATGACAGAGGAGGCCTAATGTAAATGCTAAACTGCTGGATTTCAAACTGCAGGTTCCTGCCTTGTTTTTGCTGCATGCTGTGAAAGCATAGAATTGCCTTCAAACATAATCTGTGTATGAACACAAGAGCAGCAGTGCAGCCAGCATATAGTAAAATATACAGAGCCCTCCATTGAAAGTAGGACAAACTTAATGGCTACATGTAAGTGCCCACACAAAGACTGTATGGCAGTGTATGGATGCACCTAAGCATACTTTAACATAAAAGCTATTTGAGTTTCTATGAAAAGATAGAAGGAGTATTGACACTGATTGTCCATCTTCCCATCTCTCTTTCTGTTCAAACACAAACACTCACATTACATCAGACGACCCACACATACCCTTGCTGCATGCGTGGTCGAGCATGAGAATAGTACCAGGTTTCCTGAGGCATAAAGGGTTAACGTCATGCTGTTTATTCATATCCACATATATGCTGCTGGCCTGCCCATAGTCTGTGTCACAGAAAATCACTGTAGAATCGGTGTAGAAGTGTTTGTTTACTGACTGATTCCTGCTTCCCTGAGGCAACAGCAGCTCCTCTCCGAGAAGAGAGGGCCTATATGTGTGTGAAGGCAGCGGCACTTGTTTTGATCCTGTGTGTCAGCGCAATGTGTCCAGGTGTTATGGTGAGTCAACGTGCCATCTGTACTGTTATATTAACCTTCGTAAACTGTGAGGCTAACAGCAGGTAACGTGTAGGACTGCAAAGTTGGGAAATACTGTGAGCCGCAGCACTGTGCCATTGACTGTGTGTTGGCTTGAGTTGATACTGTTATTATTTCTTCTCAGGAATCCATGTGTTTGCAGCCTATATCTACCAAATATTTCTGTTGCACTGCCACGCAGGTCCTAATGTTTGTGGGTTATTTTCTACTTCATTTCGGATCATATTCCTATATTGGTTATCTTGCTTCAAAACACCAGCAGAGCTGACCGGATACGCAGAAGGTGGTGCCTGCTCAGGGCTGTGGAAGCTCACACTCACAAGTCATTGGGCTTTTAATGGGGGCATGACAGGTGCTGAAACATGAAAGCAAGTACGGACCCAAATGAAAGTATGACCCTGAAAATGAGCATATGTCCCCTTTAATATCAATATTGTGTCTCCAGTTGACAGTCTCTCTGCCTCCTAGAGTGCTGTCCATCTGTCTTTCAACCTGTTTTACTGTAAGTAGCCCATCCCTGTAAAATATTACTCTGCCTCCTCTCAGTCACTTCAGAATAATGTACTTTATCATACAGTTATTTAAATTACTCTCATACCACATCCTCCTTTTCACTCAAGCTTTTCTCTGCTTGTGATCTCGAAAACTAAGTGTATTCTACCATTTTTGTTTCTTCTACTTTATGCAAGTTAGTTAAATACAGTGCGTAAATTCACATTTTATGATGACAAGACACATATTCCTATTTACAAACCGCATTGTTAGAACAATGGTCGCATGTCAGTGATAAATGGAACCAACTTTGCAAAACACAAACATATTACTATGACTTAATCATTTATTGACATGCAAAAAAGCATTGAAACATTTTTTTACATTTTCAACTACTCTCTAAAGTGCAAAAAAAATCAAATGAATAATAGTTCTCCTGCCATTTTAAAAACCAAAAAATGTTTAGCTCGTTGCCGTGGTGAACCCTGTTTAGCTTATGTGACAGCACTGAATTGATGATTGTTTGTCTTTGTAATCTGCTGTGCATTTGTTCACTAAATACAATACTTCTAAGTTGCATTCACACCCACACTGCGATCATATCACGAGAAAGATAGTGTCAGGTTTGAACTGTCACTCAAAGACAATCTGATCAGAACCTAGAAAGGTTTGAGAGAAACTGTTTTTAGATCACAAGCCACTCGTCTCCAAACGAGGTCAGCCAGTGATCTAAAAACTTTAAACCACAGGGGTATCACAGGGGCTCAGAAGTCAAACCTATATTTGTCCTCATCGAAAAACCCAGAGTATGTTACGTCAGCTTTGGATATAAAGTAGATCACCACAGAGTTACACTCACAAGAAAATCAGCCCCTTTCACAAACCTGTTTTCATTGTGCTTACACTTCAAATTTACTGCCGTTTAAGTTTTAAAACCTTTGTCACCAGTAAATAAGAGCAGCATTTTGTCACAGTAGGATTGTTTGAAGAGACATAATAATAACATTACAAAATCACACAGCACCACCAGTTATCTGCAGAAAAAAGATATTCAAATGAAAATCAAATACTCTGATTTTATAGGCCGTCTTCTAATCGGTACATTAATTTGAAATTATTAATCGGTAAATGTGCTGATTGGCAGATTTGTTCTCCTCTCCTAGTGCTCTTTTTTTCCCCATTTTTCAATGAATTGATGATAATATATTCACATTATATTCACCATATCTCACTGTCTAAGAGCTATGTGCCAGGTCAGCTAATCCTCTGCTCTCACTGAACCACTAAGAAACATTAGGACTGACAAACATTAGATGTGATTTCATTTATTTGTGTTCAACATTTGTTTCTATGAATAATGCAACTTTGCTAATGTGTGCTTAATCTTATTACTTGAGATTTGTGCCCTCTCATTTCATCCTTGTCATGTGTGAGAATTAACAGCCTTAGATTCCTCTAAACCTGAATTATTTACTCTTTTGGGGTAATCAAATGCAGTCAGTAGTTGGACCAGCCCACAAGCTCTATGGATAGCTGTAGGACCAGGAGAGGAACAGACATAGCCTGAGCCGGGCGAGGGATGTATGAACAGGCACCGCCACCATCCAAGGCATCTGCTTTTTAACACTTTCCCTAATATCCCCAAAGACTGAGACACAAAGCACAAGCACACAACACTAATTTGTGCATAACACTGAACTAAACCAAAGTGAGTTAGCCTAAGGTGCATCGTGTTAGCATGAAACAAACAGCTAACACACTTTGTGCAAGGCAGTGATTAGTATGCTAAACACTAAGCAGGCAACGCAGCATCAGGGTTTTACTAATTTGGCAGACAAAAAATAATCCACACAGTTCTCAGGCTTCATACTGAGGATTTTTTAATCAATCGCAAGTATTTGCACCAAATACAGACATGACCCTGCTAACTCAGCCAACACCAAAGCCACATTGTCTCATAAGTCACATACACAGCCCGGGCTCAATCATTATTCACACGCAATATTGTTGCTGCAATTCATATGGACTGTCCACAAAGTGTGGCAGTGTATCATGATTATCCTGGTTTGAGCTTTGACCTACACCCACAAATCACATCTGACAGGAAAACAATATTTAAACATGGCAACATGAATCATGTAGATCACACTAAATCTGAGAAGGATCAGCTGTATGTCAACACTGACCTGTTAGATCTAAAAGTAGCTTCGATGTGTATAAATGATTGCTGTGCTATTTTGGCCCTCGCTGTTTGTGGTTCGTTCTTAGAAGAAGGCAACATTCAGACAACAGGTCACTCATCCTCACTTGCATGTGTCAGATTTCTTTAAGGAGCTTAAAAGTCTCACAGCTGTTTATAGCAGAGGCAGGTCACCTCCAAAATCACGAAACCTTTATGAAATAAAACATTCAGAGGAAATGATTAGATGCAATATTTTACTTAAAAAACAATAGACAATGAGTGAAGCTTCGTTTTGATTTTCTTTAAGTGAAAACATTGATCAAAAAGCAAAAAATATTTTTTCCAGATGGGAAATTTTTTTGTGGCTAATTTAAACTCTATCAGGGTTCAAACCAGTCAGGTGACACATTTTCATCTATCATCAGTTTATCCATGCAATGGGACTATTTTAGGTATTTGTGTGCTCGCACTGAAAACACTCAAACTAAACAATTATTTTAATCACACTTTACGCAGTAAATTGCTCTTTTAATTAACCAACCAACACATTATCGAGCTTTGTGTGGGAATGTTTCTGCAGTAATTGTCTCCATTACAGGGATTTATGAAGTTCCAAGGACGCACAGTAGATACACAACATCTGACACAGCGCAAGGGGATGATTGGGCCAAATAATACAAAGTGGTGTTTGAAATGCAGTGGGGCAGTGCACTGTTGCATAATATAGTTGCATTGGTTTAGAATGTTAACATGCATTTAGAAATATATGTTCTTCTAAGCAAGTCTTTGAATAAGAACACAGAATGCTCTCGTGTGGTCCACTGTCAAACTGGGACAATTCCTGTGTGTAGACTCCTAACTTTTAAAACAAAACAGAATAAATGCCTTGCTGTTGTATGCCTCCACTATGTCTTTTCAGACTAAAACATATGTTGTTAAAATGGAGGGACAACAGGAAAAACATAATGCTTCCAGCATCAGCTGTCACCAGTATAGAGGCATAACAACAACAAGCTTGTGGGTTGACATGTTTATTTTTTCATGCTGGGAGGGTTTTCTATGTTTTTTACAGCACCTTAACTGAATGAAATAAAAAAACTATGCTGAGAGTTTTCTGCCACGTTTTTGGTCACACATGATTCTCTGGCCTTTCCTCGTTTGTTTGACCAAGGGCTCAGCTTAACCATCAACACCACCAAAACTTATAATTTTTATGTGCGATTTTTAGCAGTTGTTGCTTTATTAATATGAATGTTACTCTACAAACAAAAAGTTGCATTCAAGCCAAAAAAGCTGTCTGTATGTAGCAAATTCTTGTTCATTTTGCTTCTGTCTGAGCCAAATCAGACATTTAAAACAAGACCGGAGCATTCAATGGTTGAGTCCCCATACAGAGGCTTTAGTTATAGTAGCTGCAGGTTCGGTTCTGACCCGGCTCTTTCTTGTTAATGATAAATTAAATTCTAAACAAAAATCTTAAAACAAGAGAGAATAAATTATACAGTATTACATTTTTGTGTAAGTTTTATGTTGCTTCAGAAAGGTTATTATTACTGACCTTCAGAAAGTTTTTAAGAGTATAACATGTAAACCACAATTGTTAACAAAATATATACACCACCATCAGCAGGGATTTATTCTGGATTAATTTTTTCATATTCATTTGTCCTGACACAACCTCTCTTTCACAAGCTCTCTCACTGGGGTTATTTTTCTTTGTGCCGTGATCTGCTGCATCGTAAGTATATACAACTGTATTGAATTGCTATTGAATTGCCATTTGTTGCGAAACACTCATATCCAGCTAAGTAGTCTCAAAAAACTATGAGGGAGTGGATTGACCAGATTTTAGAAATGTACTCAACATCCCCTTTCTCCGCCCCAGACCCACTAATCTGTGAGACTAGCACAGAAAAAAATGACAAAATCAGTGGCAGAAATGTTTATGAACATACAAACAGGAAGCTGATTGATTATTTCAAGTTATAACCAAGCTGTGGCTCCAACAATTTGTAAACTAGTCTTTCAAATGTACATATTCTGAAACCTTTGAGCCAGTTCAGGCTTTATCAAGACAGACATAAACCAGAAACTCCCATCTTCTCTTTTCATGAACAGAAATATATTTAGAAAAAAATGGGAACAGAGGAGGAGGAAAGCACACCTGCTAAACAAATGTGTGATAAATTCACAGATCTGGGTGACGTCCCCTTGGGAGCTCCAAAACAGGGCTAATGAAGGTAGACAGGCCACTGAATCTCAACTGCAGAATGATAACTGAGCTCTGTTTAGGAAACACCCCCAGTGGAGAGTTCAGCAGACCAAGCTGTAAAAACTGGGCTGAGACAGGACCCACATTAGTGAAAGGGACACATTTAATTACTTTAGTATATCAGCTGTATATACTGTCTGCACAATGATCTGCACATGACTGACTGACCTGAAAAGACTTGAAGTTTCCTTTTTTCCTTTAATAAGCTTGTCAAATCTTATTTGAAGTGAAACAATAAGTAATTCAAAGTGCCTTCATGATTTATATGTTCATTCTAGTAGAGTAACTTTACATGATGTAATGTTTTAAAATATGAATTACTCTTCTAATACTGTATGGTGCAGCAATTCTTTTTATCCTCTGTCTGAAATGCTCCATTTTAGCTCTTGGACGCCTCCAAAAAAGCCTAGTTAGTCACCTGACCCACTTGTTTGTGATTGGTCAACCACATGTAGAGAGTGTCGGAAATGTCACGCCTCTTACCCAGAGGCTTCGTGATCAGATGTACAACATGGGATGGGTACTGAAAAGTGGTATTAAATGGATCCTACAATATTATTTCAATCTCTCAAAACATCTAAAGTCCACCCCAAGCAGGAGGAGAGGAAATTACAAGTTTCCTGTCATTTGTTTACTGTTCATTGGTCATTGCTAAGTTATCAAGTTAATGTGTGAGCAGCCTGGAGCCCAAACTCAGAGTAAACAAAATAACACAAACATGGGTTAATGATGGCTAACATTAGCAGTGCTAGCTCAAGCAGCTTTCTTTCATATTTCACATTGCTAAGCCTTCAACTGAGTGGTTGTATGCCATTTAAATCTGACAAAGCCTACATACAACCTTATTTTTGTTTCAAAATCAAAACTGCCCCACTTTCCACCTTGCTTGTTTACAACATGCGGACTATAACGGATGGGAAAGTGCGGCTGTTGTCTGCCAGAGCTGCAGCCCTGGGCAGTGGCGGGTGGCTATATAACATCTGTTAACTGATATTGTACATTAATAAAATAATTGTAGTAGGTAGTTAGTTTTTGCTATTAGTATCAAGTAGCTTTACTAAGCCAGGGTGGCACCATTTAATAGTTGAATGACCACATGTTCTTTTCTTTGTATTTAAAAACGAGAGAAAGAGACTGTAGTTCAAGAAGTTAAAGGCTAAACATTGGCTCCATTAAAAAAAACAGGGCCATAAAGGACAATATCACAATACAATGGACAAAATGCAGACAATAGCAGTGTTTCCCCTACGTTAATAAAATTCAAAATTATAGCTGCCGCTGCTTCGAGATCAGGGCAGACGCACATTATGAATCCAGTATCCTTGAACTCTGTCATATCACCCTGCCACATGTCCTCCCTCCTCACTGACCTGCACTCACTTTACACATTAACAATAAACACCATCACTAATCAGAAGTTATTGGGATCTGGACTGCACTTGAAGTTTACTTTGTGTTTGTTTGATTCGCTCGAGAGAAAGAATGACATCTAATAAAAGGAAATTCCAGATTAATCAGCCTTTTCTGTTTTCACTGGATGTCACTAGATGTTTCTTTGGTGGGAATGTTTGAAGTGTTGTTGGTTGTATTGTTTGCTGGGTCTTGTCACTGCTTTTGCATTAAGTGGAAGATTAAAAAAAAAAAACATTATCTCATCATAAGCCTGTCAGTTGACAATACAAATTATAGGTTAGTTTTAACAGCAGCAGCAGGCTCACTGTTAGGATAGACAAGGACACATTTATTGCAGACATTTCAGAAAAATCAGAGCTTCTCTGCAATATACAAGTAGCAGCCTAGTGAAAGGACACACCAGCACTCGAATCTGCCTTTATCTGCTCTTTACAGAGCAACAGCTTACTGCACCAAACTGAACCCCTGCAACCTGCCTTTCTTGTGCTTTCCTCTTGGACTAGAGCCCATGGGCAGGCAAACACATACACTGTATGTGTGTGTGGACAGTCGCGCACACACACACACTCACGCACACAGAGATACTGGCCCAACAACAATCAGCCTAAGCATGAACACCCACACACAAACACATTTAAATGGCAAAGTAACACATTCGGTCAGGCACACATGACTGTCACAACCTCTCACAACACACATCTTAAGATTGGCAGTTGAAGCATCGCTGCAGGGAGTTGCTGGCTGTGGTACCTGCAACAGATGGAACTACTGCAGGCACCGCAGCAGCAGGGCAGGTGAGGTGAAAAAGAATAAAACCTCCTGTGTGAATGCGCATGTGTTTCCACGTGTATCTTTGCACAAGGTCTGGACCGTGTCTTTCACCGTGGTTATTTTGAGGTTCTTTATAAATCCTACAGCATATCCAAGTATCTGGCAAGCATTCAAAAGAACAGGGCATGCATTAAACATGACAGCTATTCAGACAGAGGAGAGTAACAGAGTAGAAACAGAAGAGCAAAATACATGCCAGTATAATAAGGTATGCAAAGACGGTTTTCAATGCAGCAGCTGCAGCAGCAGCACTATCAACCACACTGACAGCTCTGAGACCGTCAGGGAGATCTGGAGAGGTAGATATGCAACCTCGCTAGCATACTGTATGTATGACAATGTTCAATGCTGCGGCATAGAACAGCATTTGCTCCCCTGTAGGAACACACAAGCATAATCATCCCAACTCTCATTGAGTGAAGTGAGAAGAGAGGCAGGAAGAGAGAGTGGTGAGAGGAGAGAGGGAGAGATGTAGCCTCAGACCAAGTGATGATGCTCTTAAAAACACCCACCTCAGTCTGCTGCTGATTCCTGACGCAGTGAGCACAACCAGGGAGTAAATGCAGAGTACAGTAGCTCTGATGGAGGAGCAGCAGCAACCAAAATCCAAGAAATTGAGCAGGAAAAACCGAGAGAGGAGAGAGAGAGAGGTGTGGGATGATATGAGACTGGTGTATACGAGATCATGTGTGACCAAGACCTTATGCCTGAGTGAGATGAGCATGTATGTGGGACATGAGAAAGACAAAAATACAGACCGATAACTAAAAGTGACACAAGACAAACAGAACAGGAATGGGAACACGAGGGAAAGAAAGAAAGAGACCGACACGGAGAGAAGAGACAGAATAAATGTGTGAGCTTGGAGAGTCACTGAGCAGAGCAGATGGATTAAAGGAAATGCCCCTCCCTCTTCCCTCTACACACACGTAAACACACACCTCCCTTTGCACTGTCAGCATGCAAGAAAGCATGCATTCAGTGAATCAGAGTGAACTGTAAATGGTGAAAGAGAAGAAGGGCGGGCCAGAGTAGAGCAAGCAAAGAGCATTTGTGTTCATTTAAAAACCAATGACATGACAGTCCTTCCTCGTACTGAGAGGTCTGTGGTTTCCACTGAGAGTGGCTCAAAGTTACCGGCAGCATAGTGTTACCTCACGTAGTGATGTAGTGATGTCAATGCAAACACTGAGGAAAATCAACCACAAACCCCTGTGTAACTTTGATATGCAATGTATGTATTCTACCTTCCAAAAGATTTTCAGTATGTTGTACTCAGTGTGACGCAAACCCTAAAAAGGTCTGTGTCAAGGTCCAGGTTCGTTCATGACTCAGCACTCTCACATTCATGCAGAGGGCAGAGCTCTTCTTAACAATAATAATAATAATAATACCAATTGTTGGTGGGTCAAAAATATTGGCAGATATGAGCGTTTGTGCATTTATGTTGTTTAGATTTTATATAAAAAATACTTTATATAGTTATTTATGTTGAGGTTTATAGTTTAAAATTAAAATATCAAGCCTCAATTACATACAATAACAATGTACAATGTATTTACAGTACCTGCATCACCCATCAAATATCCATATCTGTCAGGCTCCAATAATAATAATAATAATAATAATGATGATGATGAAAAATCACTTGTTACATAATATGTAACGCCGGTGTTCCCCACAGGTTGAGTATTTACTTGCAGTGGGTGGTGTGGTATGTGACTGATTTAAAATAAAGACTCAGTTTAGATGGGGAAGGGTGTAACCCATGTTATTTTCTGCAGCTACAATCACACGCAGGTTATTGATAGATGTACACTATACCCAAACACCTTACATGCAGGCTTCTAATGTCATACAAAATGCCAATGTTCCCTAAACGCCTCACAGGCAGACACTGGGGATCTGTTGATGCTAACTAGAAGCTGCACAAAGAAAACCCTGAATTAATTACTGCTGCATACTCAACTCAGAGTTGTTTAGTGAAACAAGGTGTAAGATTTAACAAATCCATTCATCATCAGACCCAAAACGCCCTTTTATGGGGAAATTCCCTATTTACTGTCCTGAATAATATTTACATTTCAATGGAAATACGGAAGATATAAGATGTCAGTCATACTGTTAACCAACTGTTTATCCGCTAAAAAAAGTGCTGTAGTTTCTGTGATCTTGTCTTATTGTTGTCATTTACAAGTAATGCTAGCACAAAATCAGTCTGTTGTAAAGCAACTGCTCTCAAACAGCAGGAATGGAAGTTTCACTAATGTTATAAACAAGATATCATATCGACTAACTGTCAAAACTTATCTGACTAAACACCAAGATAACCGTTTGGTGCATAACCTGTGTGGTGCAGTATGTAGTCCTGAAAATGTGATGGTCTGATTGTTAGCTAACATTTTCAGCAAATTAAAAATGAATGAAAAAATGTTAACTGTCAGTTTTTGTATTCTCTATGTTATTTCTGATCCCTCAGTACTTTCACTTCAAACAAATAATCTTAGATGTGCTCTACCTCTGTAGTTACAGTTTGTTTTTAGTGTGATGCTCAGATCAGTTTCATCTAAATGTGTGTTAATGGATTTGCCTTACCCTGTGTGTATGTGTCTGTCTGTCTGTGTGTGTGTGTGTGTGTGTGTGTGTGTGTGTGTGTGTGTGTGTGTGTGTGTGTGTATGTGTGTGTGTGTATGTATGTGTGCGTGCGTGTTTCCCAGAGCCTGAAGGGACAGCTACAGCTTCACTGTTGCGCACCACTGTCCCTCGCCTTTCTTTCCAAGCTCAGTCACAGCATCTCCAACTTCTGGTTCCAGCCAGGCAGTAGCTCCACAGCTCGCTCCTCCAATCATGACAACTAAGCATGGCACCGTGTATGACAGACAGTCTGATGGGGCCATATCAAGAGATTGTCACCCACATCCAAACAATAACTATAACCTCCTAAGATCTAATAGCTAAGGGCACAGGAACACCCACACAAACTCCATTCAGGCTAAACAAAACTAAAACATTTAATATTGCCTTTTATGAAATTGTGTGATTCTACAAGTAGGAAAAAAAGGAGGAAAAATTACCATGAACTCTGCTCAAAATCCACTGTCCAAAGACACCCAGAAACACACTCGCAAACATGCCCTACCAAAATGACCCACCTTGAGACTCCACATTCATATTGAATAGAGTCAGGGTTGACTTTGTGCTGTGTAATGCAGTGAGCATGTAGTCTGAATGTGGACGGGAGTATTTGACCTTCTCAATAACAACTGGGCACTGTGGGCAGTTTAAGACTCAATCAGTCCATTAATATTGTGAAGTATTGTTTGAGGCCCCAAAAACAATGTACAGCAACCATTCTTTCTTTCTCTACACATGACTGTGCCAGTGCAAGGTCACTGGGTGCGTAGAAAGACAATAAACACTAATTAAAAACGGCCACACACAACCTGTAGGACAGATATTTTGGCAGATTAAAGCATTTTTAATGGACTATATATAGTCTGATCCTTAATTGTAACTCGCTGTGTTCTAGGTACAACTGCATTATTAACTGAAACCAGCTGTATGATAACCACACTGACAGCAAGCATCAAAGTGCCTCAGAAAGAAGATCGAACCCTCTTGAAGAAAACTGTCCTTATTTGACTCTATTTCACTTAACAGGTGCACCAAGTGTGTTGCAGACTGAAAAAGCTTATGAAACTGTATTTGGTTCTTTAAAGGGATGAAGATAGGATGTTTAAATCTTTGATTCCACAATACTTCAACAGTGGCAATCCCTGTGTCCAACAGGACTTTACATAAGAATAAGGAGTACCCAGCCAGGGGTCGTGGGTGTCCAGAGTTTTGTGGCTGCAATTCTGTATATAAATATATGAAGTATAGTGTGTAATGATCAACACAAGTAAATGCATTTCTTTACTGATGGAGAGAAACACCATTATAGCGATGGCACACAGTATAGTACATTGTCAACAACAGGTACAATATTACATGTGACAAATAAGTGAGGAAGTGGCTGTGACTGTGCAAACCAGTTTTCAGTTTTTTTACACAGCTAGTATGCTACCAATCTTAGCTTGCTTGCGAATTAGTTTGTATGCTTATTCACCATTGTACACAGTGCATATAGTCTGTCCAAAATCCACCATCCTTGTTTTTTTTATTTTGTCAGCATACTCTAAGAAAATTGGGAAACGTTCCACCAACACACTTGAGATCAGGGACATTCCATTAGAAATGAATGGTAGATTTGCATTCCTAAACAGAGCTATTTGGAGATGAGGCATTAGGATTCCTGAGCACTTTAACCCGCATGTGTAAAAACAGGCCTTTTCCTGACTGATGAGAACAAGTATCATTAGACTGTTTATTTTTATCTACACATGAATAAGGGGAAAGTAAATGGACAATAGAATAGAGGTGGCTTCCAAATTATTATCACTCTACATAAGAACACTTAACACAACAGTTTACATGCAGTCAGTTATTCTTTAAACCCCATAATGAGTTGACTCTCAAGTCCTATGAGTATTGCTGAGTAGAGGACCATTAGGCTTTTAGTACTACAGCCTGCATGGTCTCACTGGAATCACTACAGAGAACAGAGCAAATGACAGGCAATCAGTACACAAAATTACAGGCACTGAGGAATTAGTCTGCAACTTCCTGTACAACACAGGTGGACACACAATTGTAAATCAGCTCCTGACTTGATAGATGAGTGTAAAGACACAGTATTGATAAATGTCTCCAATTGACACAGGAGTTGATGATGATGTCAAACTAATGTTAAAGGTTTGGACTTCAAGCTTCAAACACGGTCAGATAATCTAAAGCCATAGCTTAAACTAGGATCAGAAATCGGAGTTCATACCTGACAGTGATTATGCCATTGAAATATAATTTTTAGGCATTAAAACAAGTGCTTTGCAATACTCTATAGTGACAAAAATCCCCCTAGAATGCAAACATAAAACATTTATATGACAAACAGGTGAAGGTAGCAAGTTATCCTTCCAAGCTAACACATACTACACTAATGACGACCCACACTGTACCTAGATATCAAACAAAGCTTATTGCATAAAGTTGCTGCAAGCTGTAAATGTATCATCTCTGTGCAGAAAGCAGAAGATGACCAATCAGCTGCCTCCTTCTCATTCAGACTCACAATTGGTCTGCAGCTACCTGTACCCATCAGACATCTTCACCAAGTGGACAGGACGACTTGACAGTAGTGGAACAATTTTTATCCCAGAGCATGAAAGTGAAGAGTACTCACTCTGCAGATACTTCTGAGGACCGCAATGTCCAGAATGATAAGAATAACTCAATCTATGCAATTACATAAAAACAAAAACATAAATTAATATGGTTCTTTATACTTCTGTAGATGTCCATTAAAGCATTTTCTGGCAAACAGATTAATTAATTGGGGAAAATAGTTGGTAAAACCAAAAATTCCTATCAATCATCTGGATACAAGTGAATATGTAGAGAAAATGCATCTTTCAAACTTTTACATCCACATTTCATTTAATTTGATTTAAAACAATTTACTGGAAAGTTAAGAATAGAATTCACTGACCTACAGCCAAAATTTAAATTCCACATTAGGTTAAGTGGCTAAGATCGAAAAAATCTATTCACTCATTGCTGATGACACAGAAAAAAATGTTTGTTTGACAAAATCCCATTGGCTTTCAAGCTGTCTGTTACCTCATGAAATTTATCTGCTGAAGCAACTCAGGCACAAAAATTCCACGTGCATTGTCTGCAGGCCAACATGTGTATTTGGGATCTAATCAGGAGATGCAAAGTGCAGCACTCTAATTGCATCATTAGCTAAACCAATGACTCAGTCACAGTGACTTCAGTCTTACCCTCCCCCCACCACTCCCTCTTCTGCCCCATCCAGAAATAGGGAGTCAAGCCTCCAGCTCTTTACTGTACAGCTGCTCAAGCAGAATAATTCTAACATGTTATGTGCAACAGCGCAAAATGTTAACGTTCCAGAAATATCCGAGTGAAAAACATAGCATTAATGAGACTGCTATACAACTGTCATCGAGACACATATTTCCAACGCTGCTGTTTGTCCTACCAGGGAACAATTTGCGCTTCATTTTGGAACATGTTTATAAAGCATATTAGCTCAGGCACACAATGCAGTGATGTTGCTTCAAGGTGACAGGCACTGCCCTATCTAAAATGTTGCAGGCTGTCATAGGACAAACAACAAGCCTGAACCTTTATAGTGCAACCTGAAGTAAGAGTCATACACAAGTGCATGCTGATGATTTAGATTTTTGACTTTATGTGATTTTAGCAGTGAACAATACCCTCTTGGTGCACTGTAATAGCAGCCTCATTCTTTTTTTGACTCACTTTAGTGTTGTTGAAGAATGGTGGGTGGAAAAAAAACACTTAAGTTGCCCTCCTACAGATTTTGAGTAAGGCCCCCTGACTTGCTGTGGTTCTGCTTGTTTTGCAAAGAGTGACTAAGAGGCAGCTTCCTCCCAATTGCAAATACGGGGCCTATATGCCAGAATGAAAAAAAAAAAACCTAACACCCCTGGTTCTTCCTGTTGTATGTGCTCAAGCAAAGAAATGATGAGCAAACATCTTGACAGGCCTGGTGTTGTGGAGGATATGTCTCCGGTGAAGACAACTCGTGTTGCAGCATGCTGCCCCGGGCAGACAGGCTCCGTTCAGGTACATTTAATACATTTATTATTATTATACATCTATTATTAATAAGTCATTCTACTGACAGCTAGGATCGGTATCAACGTGACCTTAATCTCGCTATTATGACATCCCCTGGATTCATGTTTATCTTGAATCACGCTAAAATAGATTTTCCTTCTGTTATGATGATTTCACTTCATGTGTTTGACAGGGCTTTTTCTCTGCAGGGGGAATGAACCTGGCCTCTGCCGCACTGTGTTAGCTACAGTCAGTGAATGCAGCACAATCTGACTGCGGCTGCTGAGGATGGAGAGCCTACGGGACATGACATCTCCATGTCGGCTCACATCTGCACGTCGATCCCTCAGTGATGAAGCTGCGGATTTCTGTCTGTGCTGGACGCATCCGGTGCACGAGCGTCCGCGTCGGGCTACAGCTCTCAACTCTGCCCGGTCAATTTGAGACGCTGGTGTCGGTCCATTTTAGCCCGTGAGTGGCAGGGAACTTCGGGCTCACCACGCCGCACAGTTAGCAGACTAACCACGGCGTTGACAAAGAAACAGAAGCGACTCTCACACGCCTCCTCTGTCCCTGCTGTGGTGTTAAAGTGTGTGTCCCTGCTGCTGTTATGAACATAGCTTGTCAATTTCGATCCCCGTCTGTAGCTAGTTACCGTGATTAACGCTGCGTTTACCGCGTTGCTAGCATGAAACAGCGGCCGTGACAGCATCCCACCGACGTCAAACCCTTTCTTAATGAACACCATCGCTATGAAAAGCGTGCCTTCACTCACACAACACTTCATCTCTTACCTTTAGTCGGATTCCGTCTCTTCCTCTGACTGAGGAGCTTCTGTTGCTCTGACACCACCACCACGCGCTGCATCACAGCCCCGCCCCTCCCCAGCCAGGCGCGAGCCGCGATTGGTCGACATGAATATAGCCGCAGCCAGGCCGAGGCCTCTCATTGGTCAGTGTCGCCTGCCAATCTATTTGGATTCCGCTTCCCGCGTTTAGCAGCAGCAGTCATTAGACAGTAGAGTGAGACAAACAGATTCAGAAGGTTTGAATCAAATATACTTTATTGTCCCCATGGGGACATTCCTATTGTCCAACAATCCCTTAGATTCAATCAATCAGCACCAGATCACACACTCCCAGAGATCAGTCCCTTAAAAACACCTGATTCTTTTTTATCAAGATCCATGAATGATTTTTGCAATATAACAAAAAATAACTTTATAAAATAACAGTTTCTTTTCCTGCTCGTGCAGTGCAGGTGTATATAATGTACATAATTACATACTGTATTTTTTTATTTAATTATTTTTGTATATATATTTATTATCTTGTCAATGTAATTCTGACCGGCCTGCTGCTGTAACAACTGAATTTCCCTGGTGTGTGGATCAGTAAAGTTTGATCTTATCTAAAGGTGTATGGTGAGTGAAGTCATAAAGCAGTCACAATTATTCAGTAGAGAAGCTACAATCAAACAAAATACATTTCAGATTTTGAAAGCATGTCCATTCATTGTTACCGCTGCCAAAGCGTATAGTTTGGAGGCAAGATTACACAAAACAAGAAATTGGAAACATGTGGTATGGGTCAGGATAGACCCATCGAATTTTGGTGCAGATCTGGATCAGGGATCAAGGATTTTTTAAATAAATTTTCTTTATAATAAATAGTTTTTTTTCTGTATTTTCACTTATTTCCCAGGGAATAATTCATTGATCTTGATGGAAAAAAAAATCTGACACATTTAGGGCTTTAATGTGATTTGGCAGAGGCATGCGATCTACTGAGTTCCATTATAGTTTATACTGTGTTTCAGTGTTGAACTACACAAGGATTCATTTCATTGCAGACTAAGAAAGACAATAATGTTTCAGAGCAGAAACACCTTTATTCTCTGGGCAGAGTGATTTGTGATGAGTGACTTTGAGTCTTGCACCATGCTACACAGGATCTGCCTTCTCAGTAGTGGCACACTTGTGCAGCAGGAAGCGCTACTTGCAGGATGTAAAATGAACACACGGCTACATTCAGTCCTTCAAAATAAGAGGAGCCTTGACTTGAGCTGCCACCTCAGCCCCCAGAAGTTCCTCTACAATTGTCAGTGCGCACTCAAAACTGGTGCCTGGCCCGCGGCTGGTGATGTAGTGGCCATCTTTCTGCACACGAGCCTCCGAGTATTTATAGTGATCTAAGAAAAAGAAAAATGCAAAGAGCAATACCATAAGGATAATCACAATATGAGAGCTTGAAGCCACAAGCTGAAAACCAAACAAGCCTTTACTCACAGATAACCTACCACTATTCCAGTTGACCCAGTTCTAGTATATTCTGTCAAATTCCTGCATCCTCTCTTACCTGAGTGGTGCCTCTCCCCTACTGCATAGTGACATGATTAGTCTATAGCCAGGAAAAGGCCAGTACAGCACCATCTGCTGCCCTATACCTCTAATTACAATTCCTTTGGTTCTTCTGAGGTACAGAAAGACACTTTAAAGCAACTAGCTATAAATTGACTGTATATTAAGATGGACGAAATGACAGGTCCCCAAAAGTGAAGCCAAAGCATCTCGATCTGACTGCAGTATAGGTCATAAATCCCGCCTCCTTCATGATAGTGGATGGGACATGTACTAAAACTAAAGTCAAAGTACAAATTATGGTTTCTGTCAATTATCTCATTGAAGTTTGTTCAAATGCTTATCTTTAACATCATGATTGACAGCTGAGACCTACTCCAGATTGGTCTTAGGGACCTCGATACTGCTGCTCCACGATCACTGTTGTGCAGACTCTGGCTCCAAATGCGAAAAATGGTGGCATTTGTAATCAGGATATTTTAGCTTATTTTCTGGATAATGGGAGGAAGTGAAAATGTTTCGTCCATCTTTTTATACAGTCTATGATTTTAAAAACATTACTCATTGTATTGAGTTGTTTTTTTTACCTCCAGTCATCATTTTCTCCTTCATGGCAGGATGTGTGGTGACTGTCCTGCCGTAGCCAATGCCATGTGCCAGAAGAGCAGTGGGACCTGTAGAAGGGCAAAGCTTTTTCAGGTTCATTTACTTCAGAACATGTTCATTTGCTTATGTCAGTCCAGTTTTTCATCTCAGTGCAGTTTAAAAATGGTTGCGGGAGTCAAGGGTAAAATAGTGTGTCCTCAAATCCTTCTCTTCAAGCTACACACTAAATATAAAATAATATTCAGCCAGAGACAATCTAAATACAGAAAACGCAGAAGGGATTGCAGTTGGCAATATAAATGAAGGACTTAAGTGCAAAATATTTGATGACAACGTTATGTCCTAAATGTGTCCTCAACTGTACCATTGTTTCTAAGAATACACACATGCAGTATACAGTTTCAGCCTCTCCCTGAAGACTCTGCACCACATTGAAAAGAGAGGGGGGGGGGAGAGGCAGAAGACATTACTGCTGCATTAACTTTGGTAGCGTCCTAGCACTGCAGTGAGCTCGTACAAAAACTGTTAATAAATAGAAAGTTATTGATTATGCTACTTGGCTGTCTTCCCATGCAGTCTAAAGATTACACTTTCCCCTGGCAGAACAGCAGACTGCCAGTTAAAGCCAAGCTACTCCTGTTACAAACAGTCCCCACCCAAAGGACGCCACTCAGAGAGAGAGAGAGAGAGAGACCTTCTGAGAACCAGAGACAGACAGCAAGGCTGACGGGGAGAGAAGGGTGATGACCATCTTTCAATCCTCTGATAGGAAAACCATGTATCTATTTCTTTATGGACACAAACCTTACATGCATCTACAAATAGCACATCAAAAAGAGAAGCAAACAATAGGTAATCCGATTTTTTTCTTCACACCTGTTATTTGCTTGCTTTTCAATCAAGTCATTTATGAACAGACCTTTTCCACATGTCAGGATAATTTTCATGGCAAAATAATAAGTCTTGCAATCGGCCCTCATACTGGCAGTTTCATTAAACTATATATTCCTGGGAGGATTTCAGTCATTTTCTAGGACATCCTTCAATCCACTTTGCTGCACTGGTTCCCTGTCCTATTCAAAATGTCCTTCCAGTGTCCTTTCCTCTACATACAGGGGCCGTCAAATGAAATGTCAGTGCTTATGGGGGTCACTCGGGGACAGTTATTAATCAAACCCTTTAATTTCAAACGGCAAAAGAGGGAGAGGGTCACAAAAGACCACTGGTTAATAGAGCGTGTTTTTTTTATTAACCTTGAGCATTTATCACAATCTGGTAAAGGTGAGTGGTAAACATGTTTAGGGGCTCATTCTTTTACATCCAGGAAATCCCCCATATTCAGAACCGTGTTCATATAAAACTGTACCTTTTCCCCTGTCGAGATCTTAACTCCTTAAATCCAATTTACTAACACAACTGATTATGACTCATATAAAAATTACGCCCCCTACTATCCATTTACACTCAAACGCAGTGCATGCGTCCTGCTGGTAACTGCTGTTTGCTGCCGATGTTAAAAAATGCTGGGAAAATTCCATAATGTAATTTAAATGTATACATGTCTATATAATACAAAGGTTGGAATACATCACATGTCATGATTCCATTACTGCTTATTGCTAGTATGACCTTATTCAGACGGTCAAACTTGGTGTTAACCCAGTGAAAAGCTTCTCTACAAGAGGCTGGCCCCGTGTAATTCTGATTTTAGTTTGTTTTCACAAACTGTACCTGCACAGATGGCTGCGATCAGACCTTTCCTGCCGTCTTGTTCCTGCAGCACCTCCTTCACAGCAGGAGACTGAAAGAGAGCATGGAAACCAGACCCACTGTGACGCGTTTGTGATTGCACAGTGTGTATGCTGACTGCACTATAATCCTAAAAACCAAACTGACAATGTTTTGAACACATTGAAAAATAACCCATCACAGTTTCAAAACAGCCACATATATCTCATAATATTACATCTAAACTAAACCTGGACATGTCCTATCGATCGGATGAGTCTGATTAAAAGATTTACTTTGGATAAACATTTTAGAACATTTAGAGTTCCCCATGCTTCCTAAGCAGCACAGAGGGGTAGAATATAATAGCGAAAAAGTGCACTAAGTACCACCAATGGCAGCAAGAAACAATACATTCATAAATATGAATATTATATGAGACAGTTTCTATACTCATTAATCTTGTTCAGGGTCACATAGAGCTGTACTCAGCATGCAGAGGCAATTATTTATTATCAATATTTAATGCAGAGAAAAATAGCTTAAAAGTCTTGCTTCATCAAATAAAGAGTCCAAAACAAACAAGTAATAAAGAGAGAGAGAGAGAGAGTGTATCCGCGCCGACTGCCGATTATTATTCTGTTGGTCAACTAATCGATTGATTATCAAATCATTGCAGCAATTTTCACAATTGAGAATTTGAGACAAAACTTGACAATATGAGAACCATGGATTGTGTTTATGTGGTTTATGAGTCTTTTTGTGTGTTTTTTACCTCTGCCAGATTCTTTGCCCCTGGCATTCCTCCTGGCAGATACACCACATCATAAGGGCCCTGGGAAACAGATGAGGTTAAACATTACAGAACAATAGCCAGGATCTATTGAACTCACGGTTAATCAAACTCAAAGGTTCAGTGTGTAGAATTTAGTGACATCTAGTGGTGAAGTTGTTGTTGAAGCTGAATACCCCTCACCTCACCCTCCCCTTCCAAACATGACAGAGAACCTGCGGTAGACTTTAGTTGTCATAAACCTAAAAGGTGTTTAGTTTGCCCAGTTTGGAAAACTATAAAAAACATGGTCGCAACCGTAGAGAGAACCCTCTCCTGATGTAAATATATACTTTGTAATATTAAGCCTGGAAACATGTAATGACGGTGATGAAACAAAGCATTGTGTGCAGATTATATCTTTTTGTTTATTTTTGCAGTGAAAAGTAACACCTGCTACATATAAACATCCATGGTGAGCTATCATTTGAAATTAGATGCCCAACATTTTATTTCACGAAGTTACAAAACTTCAGTAATTGTGGCACGTGCACAAGTACTTAGTAACCCGAATTTAGGAAACACATGGGTGGATATCACAGCTTGGCTTCCTGTAGCCAGTTAAGAGTCTTTCTATTCTTGTGATATGAATTTTTACCCACTCGTCCGGTAAATCATTTCAAGCTCTGAGATATTTTTAGATTGTCGTGCAAATACAGCATCTTCAGCATCAACACCCACGCATGTTCCATAATGTTCAGATCATGGAACTGTGTGGGGTTTCCAAAAGCTTCAGATTGTGTTTCTTGAAGTTTCTTTCTTGGGGTTTCTTCTCTTCTTTGAATAGTGGTCCTTACAGTTTCTCTTGACTGACTGTGTAATATGTGCATCCAGAATTTGGTGATATTTCAGCTCTTCTTTCTCAGAGTTATATTTCCTGTACTCCTGACTGCCACACAACCCCAAAGCAGTATATTCCCTCTCGTATCTATGGGAGTTGGCAAAGAGAGGTTGTTACTAAATCCGGGATTGATTTGGAGATATAGGCCCATCATTAGTGTCCATTTGCAGCAGTGGTTGTTTTATTTCAACATATTAAATCAAATTTGACCTGGTCTTCATGAATTTGTGCAGATGCTGTCTAGATACTGTGTATAACCTGTTTGCTGGCCTCTTCCAGGCTGGCGTCAGGACAGATGACCACGTTTCTGCTGCACTGAACTGGATCTTTGCCGGTCAGTCCCGCAACTGTGACTGAAATCTACACGTTTACACACACACACACACACACACACACACACACACACACACACACACACAATATCAGTGAATACTCAGATCATGGTATCTTCAGGAGGGAGTTGTACATGTGACATAAACACAGGCTACTGGACTTGCTTGTGTCTCTTGAAGACACCTCTCATCAAGATGAACCGAGAACATCTTCCAGAGACACAATCATGTCCAGTTGCCTTTACACACATGTTCAACTCCTGCACACACACACACACACACACACACACACACACACACACACACACACACACACACACACACACACACACACACACACACGTCAGAATAAGACATGGCATCCTGGCTGACTGTGACTTTATTTTGAAAGGTATCAAATGGCGGAGAGCTGGAGGACGTTGGACTTTGACATTTAACTTGGTCTCATGTGAGATTGTGAGAGTGTCACAGTTTAACACTCGGCTCATTAAAGTCCAGTTCAACCTGTGACTGGTCAGTGAGTAACTACAAGCTAGTCCAGCAGTTAGCTGACTGATCAATGTTAGTATTATCTTGTATTTAATACCAGCTACATGTTAATAATCATCACTCAGACGTTACCACCAGTGAGACATTACAATCATATAAATCATTATACGTGTTGTGACCTGACTGGCTAAGGGGGGAGGCTAATTTTAAACTGAAGCTAGCAGGCTAAGTTGTGTGTCACCACCATTAGCCAGCTAGCTGCTAACACACAGAGCACGTCACACAGACAGACCCCAGCTCTCCGCATGATGTCCACAGGAATGACGGTCTCCATCTCCTCTGCACCTGCAGACAGGATCACTAACGCCTTCTTACTCATGGTGGAGCTGAGCTGGGACACTGATGCACAGAGACACGATCACTTCCTGCAGCAGGAACTGAAACTGACCCAGTCTGCTGTGAGACAAGGGCTGGGTTGCCAGGTTAGCTCCTCTATCCCCCTTTTCACAGAGGCAGCTCCATCCCACCAACCACAGAACTTGCTGCACAGTGTCAACACTAAACTAATCAAAGGTTAGCTCGTGAACTAAAGAGACACTGAGAGCTAATACAGAGAAACTACTCTTTATGTCCTCTGCAGTGAGAAAGAGTAAATGAAATGTTTTGCAAATACAGCAGATTTCTTTTTTTGTGGATCTGCACCAAACTGCACATACTCACAAATATCAGTCCCCCTGAACATTTTGAATTCTTTTTCATCAAGATTTATGAATTCAACGAAAATATTGCAATGTTTATGAAAGTGAAAGCTCTGCGGATCTGCGCTAAAATATATTGGGGACTTTCCAGACCCATACCACATCCTTTCACCAAGTTTATGGTAATTTGTCTTGTAGATTTTTTTTTGCAAATCCTTTCTTCGTTTATTGAAAATAAATACATTTGAAATATTTATAAAATTTATATACAACTGCAATAGTATGACTTTTGACTTCTGAACTCTGCCCCCAGACTCACAGACACTGCTCTCAGACACAAACAAACACAGTAAATATTTTTAGAAGATGTTTTGCAGGACAGTGTGCCTTGGATTCTTTCATGAAACACAATTTACAATGTTTTGAATGCCGTAAGCAAGGGGCACTCGAAGTAGATGTTGTAACTTATGCAGTCAAAACTGTGTATTTGCACAATAACTGAGTGAAGTATATTATCTAGCAGTATCAGTGCAGATAGTAGTATCCAGTCCAGAAAGTGAATTAATTCTGGTGCTATTAAACATACACTTATAATGTAAGAGACATAAACGTGAAGATTATGATCCCTATAACAGGCAGTACAGGCTTCATTCCAGCAGGTGGTAGCATTAACTCAAGATTCAAAAAAGAAAGTTTCTCCTCCATCAGTGTTTTCACCTCAGTCTTAAATCCACAGACAATAACAAATTAGTGTTATTTTCCCTGTAAATCCATGAGCCCTGTTAGTTAATCGCACTGTAATTGTCAGAGTGATTCAGGGTTAACTCAGTCAGATTCTGAATGTGCTTTTTAAAAACAACACCAAGCAGGAGGTCACCACGTTACAGGGCCTGTTTCTGCAGGTTCACAGAGTTCTCCAGAATCTGTCTGAGAACTTCTGCCGCAAACTCTCCACAAAGTTAGTGAATCAAATCCCAGGCTTAATGTCTGGGGCTTTACTGTTGCACGCACCTATCCTAGTTAATGTGCCTCTGTACATTCTGCTGCTGAGATCCCACTTTCATATTTGTGCGTCGAGCTCGAGCTCAGTGAAATGGCAGATTAGACAAAAGCGTAGGGGGTGCTGGCAGCAGGTTGTTTGTTGCGTGCCTGTGAGTGAATCCAAGAGCCAGTGGTGATTACCAACATATGCAGCTGGGGATCAACTGAACCAGACCCGCGGTGGCACTCATTTCCATACATTAATTCACTTATATACGTTTGCTAATTCCTTCCAGTAGGCCTATGTGATCATCAAGTGCACGATCACACTGAGCAAATCTTTCAAAATGACTCGTGACACAGGAGTAAAGAACGACGATGAATGTCTGAGACACAGAGAACAAACACATGAAACATCAAATCTGACTGTTTGCTTCATCTTCTCCTGTAAGTTTTTATTCTTTTATAAAACGCAATAAACTAAAACAACTTCCTGGAAGATAATAAAACATTGAAGTAGAAGGGTGGTGATTTCAACTTTTTTAATTGCCAACAAATCCCTATAAACTATCAATAGATTGAACCTAGTAGGAAGCACTGTGTGGCTGGACAAACCATGACCTTGATTCCCCTTTTTTCTTGCCATAGACCTCCACTAATATGAGCCTCACGATTGTACAGGTTTCCTTCTTTATGACAATCAAGTGTAGTTTATTTTGCCTCTCATACACACTCTGCTGCATGCCGCTTCTCTAGAACACACTAATCCACGACTAAAACAAGCCGTTTTAGGAAATTGCTTGATATTCTTTAAATTAATCAATGAATTTTTTGTGACCAATGTTATCTGTAATCAGTTGTAATCAATGAACTTGTGGCTGAGAAATGCAGACAGGATATGGAGGTTGGAAAATATTGAAACTTATGATAAGGTTTGGTTGTGGATCTGGTTGTGGAACTGTATTCTTATCTCTAAAACCACTCAGAATGATCTTCACCCATAGTTTTTAAGGAAAATACTTTTATTGGCAACAAATGATGTGTGTGTAAGTGTACGTTGTACTTAGTGTGGGTGCTCATCTTGTGGATTTCTGTTTGCATTATTATTTCTCTCTTGCTCCATGTTTCCTCCATGACCAGGCCCTGCTCTGCTTTATCTGGCCGTTCACAGAGGTCTGCTGGAAAACCTGAAGGCTTTCTGAAACCAAACCTTCTGGGGGGGCGACTAGAATACAGAAACATTTTTTTAAGACGGGGACAGAGAGGGAAAAAAATGAAAATCCTCACACTGAAATGAGGGAATTCCACAAATTACCGTTTGTCACAAGGTAATCCTGTTACTATTGCAAAGAATATGAAATGGTGTAAACATGGAAATAAACTGCCAGTGTGGATGTAGCTTACAAGCAGTGGCTCTGTTTAGTTGAGATACACAGCTGCAAACCCTGTTTCAGATCCCCAGTAAGGAAGAGTGCCACAACATTCAAAAGTGGTTACACAAAATTTGTTTCCACAGGCAGAGATTACATTTTTCAGATGATTTTCTTTCTATTTATTCTTTGCATTTCTACATTCCAACTCATTTTGTTCAACATTTTGCTCAGTAGTGACTCTACCCAGTGATCTAATGGCAGCTTTCAGGGCTTGTGCTGCAGCAGTCAGAAAACTGATGAATATTAAGGAGCATTTTATCTTTCCGTCTGTGCACAGGTTTTTATCCAGTGTCTGTTTCACACACTGTGCAGTGGAATGAGTGACAACCATATAATCTTGATTGCATCTTGATGCTATTACCTTATGATGCCAAGTGCTCAGGCAGCAGCTGGGGGGGATGGTGAGGAGACGGGAGAAAAGGTGACATTGAATTCTTTGCACCTGTGTCGGGGGGTCGTGCAGTGCAGTGCAGACACAAGATGGCGCCAGCTGAGTGAGTTCAACTTGGTGCAGGAGGGTTCAGAAGCAAGGCCAATGGTGTGAGAACGTTTTCAACTAACATCTCAACAAATCATAAAACAGAAAATAATACAAAAAGTTGACTTCAGAAGGCAACAGCAGAGGCAATCAGCTGTCTTTGTCAAATCATCAAAAGTTTCTATGAACGGAGCAGATAAACAGAACAAAGATACGTTTGCATGTTACGTCTCAGCCTTCATTAAACCTTCTGTGTTAAATGCTTTATCCAAAATGAGATTCCTGCAAATCCAATGCATGACAAATGGTTTTCAACCACAGAGGAAGTATTACAAATTAAGGCAGCATATTAATGTGTTGTTTAGATTATTGAGTGTGTGTAGCAACATGAACCAGAATTGCCTCACAGTCATTTCTGGTTTGGAATAATCTGCCAATCCTCAAATTATGCCCTGGTCCATATTATTTCTGGGGGAGGTGCAGAAGTGACTCCTCTGTCTCTTTATTCTGCCTCTCTGTCTCAGTGAGTATCAGTGTGTTTATTAGATGCCTTAATGCTGAGCAGTGTGGCCTATCTTCAAACAGGAATGCTGGTGATATTGGCCCTGCAGCGGTGCCCCCACCCCAGCCCCAGCCCCGGCCTGCTCCCCTACACAGAGGGCAATAAAGACACAAGGAGGATTAGTGTTGTGTGCCTAACAAAGTGGTTGCCAGAGAGTGAGAGGGCCATGCCCATGGGCTCAACCGCAGCCCTGCTCTGCTCAGCTCCGCTCGGCGCTGTCGAGGTCCCCCCCCCTACTGCTCGGTCTTCCCTAAGGTCCGCTCTCTCTCAGGGAGCTCTGTGGATGTGTGATAGACTCTGAGTGGGTGAATTCATGTTGATGCTAAAGAGGCAGAGGACGCAGACAGATAATCCACAGCTTAAGCAGTGCTGTAGTAACTTTTCCCCCTTAAACAAGGGAACATATGTGCAAACAGTTAAATTTAATTCAATCACACTCTGGCGCTGTGAGGAAAAGACTTTCCCATAGTGAAGTCAGACAAAATTTCCAGCTCGTAGCAGTCGCTTGAAATTTTGCCGCCAATAAAGCTGTGATGGTGTAGTTTAACCTACAGAGCAATGGTCCCCAACACAGATAGTGCCATGTCTTTCTTTGTTTAGTTGTCCCACTCAACGTCCAGGGGAAAAACACGGTGTGATTCCGAGCACAGGCAGACTAAAAGGCTGCACACTGTGTTTGTGGATATCTCTCTCACTATAACCAAATAGAGCACCATATAATTGTACAAGTCTGATAAACAGAGTGGCTGTGGTCTTGTAAATGTTGTCAGGTTAGATAGGAGTGTTACATCTGAGATTAGTGTGGAGGAACGTGTCTGTGGGTGCAGGCCTGCGAGGACAGACGCCTCTGGTTTGATGGAGAGCCGTGTACAGGACAGGACAGGTGAACCAAACAGCTGCTACCCCCGTTTTTCCTTAAAAACCCCAGCGTGACCGATCAGGCCATGGCTCTCACACATAAAGGTCCGCTTTTCACACGGTAGCTGTCTCAGGCCACGTTACACACATCTTTTAGATGCTCCTTTCTTGCGTCGGGGGGTAATGAAATTTACGCTGGAGACCCCAGAATATGCAGGCATATGGTGGCTATTAATGCTCCCTTCTCCTGCGCCGCAGCCCTGTGCCCAACACCATGGTCTGTTCCCGCCTGTCTGTTCTGGGTCCTCTTCTCTCCTCAAGCTGTTTGCCTTTTACCTCTGTCACGCCAGCCGGGATTCACACAGCAGCATGAACCGCTGTGTCTGGAAGAAAGGCCAAGTTCTGTTAATACTTGGCTAAGTTTACATGTTCATTCACACTTGATTATGGGGGAAGCCCTGAGTTCTGAATGGTTTCAGTATGGCAGAGAGGAAGCTATGCCGTTCACGATGGGGACGTTGTACATTTAAGCTTTTGTTGTGGAACTTATATTTCTGGTAAGAAAGATCAGAGCAGAAAAACATACGTAACATGATTCCTATTAAAAATAATAGTTTTATGAAGTTATCATGTAATGATTAGTGCAGTTTGAGTCTTACGTCACGTATTTTCAACTCAGAATAATTCACGGTGCAATAAATGTGGCAAAAATTCTGTTCAGGTTTTTCCTTCTCAGGCCTCAGAAATGATTGCGGCTCTATATGTTTCATTCTTTGAACAACTAACCAAAGCCACACAGAAAACCGATGGCAAAACATCCATTTTCCATTCCTTGGTAATGGAAACGGATGCTCAATAGTCTCCCCATGCAAAGTATTATGGCGTTAAAAAAGCATGCAGGTGTAGTCTATTTTTACCTGCATAAGCCTTTATAGATTAACACAGTTTACCAGCCCATGCTCAGCTTTTGGTTCACCATCATAACTCCGAAATTAACCGGTTTCCACTCACTTAATCCCTCACTTTTTATACAAACGCATACTGCATTATCTGACTTAATGTCTGAGACGTCTCCAAACAATTTTCCCTTAAAAACGAACTGGTATGAAAACATTCCCACGAAAATTATGCTTCCTTCATTGTAGTCGGAGGAGATATTTGCAGCTCGGAATGTAATTTTTCTGGGTTTCGGAGGAGACAAACTAGCTATAAATAAATCCTATGCAATCGCAATTATGTCTCTTCCCCTCTCACTATTCCCACACTTTTGATTTCCACTTTAAAAGCAGAGTGATATATTCCTATGATTGGAAATGTTCAATGCACTTCTGGAGGAGGGTGCGCTGTCCTGTGCAGATAAGGTTGCCAATGCGAGATCTGTCTTTTCTGAAATAGAAGCCTGACAAACAGCACTGTCTCTCCCAGACACAGTGGGAGACGAGTGTGCTCGGATGGAAGCCTTTGAGACTGGCCTTTTTAATATCGGCACCGCTGTAACATCAGTAAGGTGACATTTCGGCAGCACCATCAAGATCCAACGGTGGCCATGCTGCTTCGACAATCAATTATCCATGCATAACATCCCGCCAGTGTGTGCAACATGAATCAGCCCTGGACCAGGCTTCTCCTCTGCCTTGATTCTCGAGAAAAGAGAGACCTTTCATTCGACCCTTAAGAAAGGGAGAAATGCTCTGTGTGCTGATAAGGGAGTGAAGAGAGGAAAAGTTGTGGAGGGAAGAAAAAAAAAACTGGCAAATCAGGGTTGATATTTATTTGCATTATCTTGAAAGCAGCTCAAATTGGTTTCATTCCAGTGGCTGTGAATTGTGATCCAGAGAGCACAACGACCATCTCCGAGCAGAAGCCAACATTACGAGTGAAAAGGCAGAATGCATTCTTTGTGTGCGCTCAGTGGACGATGGGGGAAGAATCCATTTCATCTGTTGCCCAAGGAGAGGGAAATACATTTCACAGCACATACTGCTCATATCAGGTCTTAAGACCAGCTGAGTTGTTGTACGATTGTTATCAGTGTATAGAAGCTGTATGTAATTTACTTTACACAAAAAACTGACCTAAATGAGATCTCCTTTAGCAGATGGTAAGTATCTTCTAAGGTTCTTCTTTGCTCTTGAAAATAGAGCGATTGGAGGGCATTTGAGGAAACAAATTCTGGCCATGCCTGTAAAACCACTGGCACTGTTGTACTTTATCCTCACTTATATTGAAGAGTTTTACGTCTGTATGTGTCTTGTGGTGGTATCATACTCTCTTGCAACAAGCTTGTACAACACATATATCTTGCGGTAATCAGATCATATCAAGTTTTAAGTTTAGCCCACAAACACAATGCATGGCCCCGTGTCAAGTATAAGATTTGGGGTGCTGAAACCTCACAGTAAGCAAAGTCAGAGGACCCAGTTTCTGGAAGCAGCCGTCTATACTCCCTGAACCCAGAAGCTTCCTTCCTTCCTCCAGCATTTGACAAACAGCACCATTCCCCCCGCTTGCCTTCATTTCCATCTGTATGCTATCACTTGGCTGTCAGCGGCCGGATTGGCCTGTAGTTCGCGGGATGAAAGAGAGGGAGATCCTGTTGAGTGAATAATCTTGCCAGTTTACAGAGGAGAGTGGATGTCAACTTGACAGACTGTGAGTAGCACACAGATTTGGGATTCATGGGCAATCCCATAGTCCCTTTAAGTCCGGACGTGTGAATGTGAAATCAATAGTACATCCATACAACAGTTTGTTTGCTGGACCCTGGGACGTTTTGTTATGAAAATAAGAGTCATGGATCGTCACCTTAGGGATTGAGGACACAGAAAAGGGGACTATAAACATGGGATTGCAGCATGAAAATCCCCATCTCTCTCTTTCTGTCTTTTAAAAAAAAAAACTGAGAATAAAAATCATGCAGTATTTCAATGTATCTATTTATCATTATAATGTAGTTTTATAAACATGAAACCAGTGCAATGAAGTGCAGTTTTCATGTTTGTGTTTCGTTTTCGTGAAATCTCTCATGTGTATAATTTCTCATTATATTCTTCATGAATGGGTTTGTTTTTAATTACCATATTCATCTTGTGGTTCTATTTGAAACATCTCCTCTATACACAAAACCACCAACCTCAGACACTGTGTCACCATGATGTGTATCACAGGAGACACTCAATAGACTTCAGTGGCACCTTTAGAGACACATGCATGTGCATCGCTGCTGCGTACATATATAACATAGCTGTCTGGGTTGGCACCGCCATCGTGCCCTGCTGTTTGTTTGATATGCAAAGGAGTGCTGTGGAGCAGCTCCACGGTCTCGACTAAAGTACTTTACTCCTCACATAACCCAAAGTGGCAGCAGCAGCATCAGGATGAGCTCCAAGAGCGAGGTGGCTCCCTCTCAGTAATTTATAATGCACTTAACTCCTCTACCCTGTTGATTGTCTGCATTACCAAGAATCAGACACGAGGCAAAACAAATAAAAAATGCCACTTTTTATTCAGGTTTAAATCGTCGAGAGCACGAGTCTTTCATTACATTCCCGCTCATTCACATCGGGGCCTGTGTGGAACAGAGACTGGGATTATGGTGGCAAAGGAAAACCATTTCAAACTGCTTCCATAAACACCATCAAAGAATAGTGACTTAAAAAAATAAGGACGAGGGGGAGAATAAACATAAAATGTGTCAGCTGAAGTGTGGATATGTTCAATAAAGTTTGGGCAAAAGCCAAAATTCATTATTGAAAAAGACAGCCTTATTAGATTTCCGTAGCAGACACTTCAGGGACCCTGCACCACACCCATCAAGCCACTGTGACAAGCGACTTCCCAGAATGCCGCGCTGCTGCTCCGAGGACCTAGACCCCAGCCTGCAGTCTATATGGCTGCCCATGGCTCTGGGTGGAGACCATTATTAAATGTGCTCTGCGGAGGGCCTGCAGGTAGCTCCCAGGATCAGACACAAGGAGAGCAAGAGGAGGCTGTTTGGCTTAAGTGTTTTTTATTAGGATAGATGGAGGCCTAAGCTCCGTAACAGAGCTTCAGCCCTTTCTCCCAGACAGGGACCCACTTTCCCTCCTCGCTCCACACAGGGCCCGTATCAAAACATCGGCCCCCTCGCAGACATGCCGCGCAAAATGGCATGTTCTCTTTTTTCACTTGGCTCAGCTTTCTCCCTGTCAAAATACAAACACTCCATGATGGAATTCTGCAATTTCCTTCATCATCTGCAACAAGCCCATTTCGCGACTGTTAAACCCCATAATTTTTCTCACTGAAAACAAAGCTGCACAGGGCGGATTGACAGGGCGACCACGTGAGTCCGTGCATAAGTGTACAATTAATGACATACTTGTGTGAAAAACCCTGCTGTTGCCTTAATATCGTGTGTCTGAACCTTGAACCCAGAGCGCGAAACACTGAACACATCTGCAGCCAAACATGAGTTTTTGGCTCCACCCCTGCTCCATATTTTTCACACATTGCTGCAGCTCATATCAGAGCCAGCTGGCCCGATGACATAACTTTCTCCTCCATGTTGTAACGATTCGGTGACATGAACATGTGTAAGCCTGCTTTTACACTACCCATCACCGAACATCTGCTCCTGAAGGACAGTGAGTCAAGAGGAGCGGAATCGCCTCAACGCCTTAATTTGATGACCAGAAGAGCTTGTTAAAAAATCTCTCTGAGGGAAGAACTTAATGTGAACTTTACAACAACTCAAGGACCGCACATGTGGTAACGTTGCAGAAGTTTTATACATGTATCAACCATGTCTGCATTATGAGAAGCAGAACTTCTACCTCTTCCTATAAAATGCAATCAAAAGTGAGAGGAAATATTTTTATAGAGGACTTTACCTTGTCTTGACCCGCGCTGTCGTCATCAGAGGAATGTTGTGAACCCCCGAAAAAAAAAAAAAATCTCCCATCTGGTTTGCCATCGCTCCAAATGCTGTTAAACGTGTGGGAACTACAATGGTCGTCACTGGGCACAGAGGAGGAAGAGAAGAAAGAGGGAACAGAATGGATTCAGTTGAAAGATCCAGCTGTTAGAACCATGTGAACCCTGGGAAAGTCTGATATTGTTTTTAATATATGGGTGAGCCCATCAGCCTGACTCATAAAGCCTCCTAAAAAATGTAGGGAACAGGTGGAAGGGGAAGTTTGGCAAAGGGGTGAAAAAGGCTGAATGCCTGGTCAGTTCTCTCTGCCAACATTGTGAGTGTTGCTTTGAAACCTCTTTTTAAAAACCTCATGCAATGCAGTAAATCTATTTTATTTAGTTAATTTTTCCATGTTCTCTTTTTAAAGTCTTTTATTTCTCAAAATTCAACTATTTCTCCACGTTGAATTTTATCTTGTGCTCTCTAAGCTGCACGCAGTAGCTTGTGTCAGTATAAACAGGCAAATATGAAAAGAGAAGAAAACAATAAAAAAAATAAAAAAAATAGTTCCAAAGCTGTAATGTGGTGCAATGCGGGTGAGGACTGTACAGCAGTGTATATATTGACTTCTCTGTTTTCTGTAATGTTTCATTGAATAAAACAAACACACAGCCCCTCAATCCAGTTTTATCCATAACCTCTGAAATGAGACTTTATGTTTCATACAAACGGCATCTCGGTTACATCAATAATCCTGCAAATGAAATCGATTTCCCCTCCCGCTCTTCCAATTCTGATCACAGCTGGGTTCCCCATATGGAGTATTAATGGGGTGGAGCACCCTGAGCCTGATCTAAAGCTGGAGAATTCTGGGCACACCACAACATCAAATCCCACTGTAATTACCTTCATGCAAACACAGGGGCCCTCTCCAACACAATGTGGGCTGAAGAAATGGGATTTGTGTGCATTGTTTTCTTTTGATGCCGGAATTGATCTTGAAAATTCTTTGGTGCAATTTGCTGAGATGCTTATGAAAATTGAAGAGCAGTGACTGCGCCCCATACAAATGTCCTGTTGTGACAAACACAATATGCCAGCATCATCGACGTTCATCCACCTTTTTTTGACTTTCTGGTGCAACAATAGCTAATCATTGTGTTTTCCATAAATTCAAATTATAGAGAGCACGGATCTTGACCATCTCCAGTCATCTTTTTTTACTTAACATGAAATTCTCCAAATCAAAGATAAAACCAATTTCACCGCTGCAGATGGCTAAGCAGCTGGTTCTCCTCAATTAGCTTACACATGTATTTGAGCCTGGTTTTGGCACAGCAAATAAAATGCCATTTTGTCACTAGATTATGCCATCTGACATACGGCTATTGTCTTAATTCCCTCAGGCTGCGGTGTAGCAAAATCACTGCACACACAGAGGGCCAGGCTGTATCCTGTCTTACAGACGTCCCTATCCCATCATGCACACCCTGGCCTTCTCTCTCCAGCAGGTGGGGGTGGTCATGCACCACGCAACATGGTTATGGGTTTAAGTCTGAAATCTACATACTGAAATGACTTCAGCTCTGTCGCACAATGCCAAACTTGCTGGAAGTCTGATGAGTTTATTTCATCAAATCCAGAAATGCTGCAGAGAGAGAGAGTGCGAGAGAGACAGAGAGAAAGTGAGAGGGAGAGAGAGCAAGAGAGAGAGAAATTGATGGAGAGAGAGAGACGGACGGACGGATGGAGAGAGATGGACAGAGTGAGTGGAGAGAGTCCATTTCTACACACAAAAGGCTGTGTCCATCAACCTCTGAGCGTGTGCATGTGTGTATGTGCGTGTGTGTGTGTGTGTGTGTGTGTGTGTGTGTGTGTATCCCCTCTGCATACATAGATGTGTGGAGGTAAGTTTGATGTGAATCCTCTCTGCCCTCTGAGTAGCACAGTGACTGCTGTCCATCTGCTCCAGGGTCTCAGGTGTGTGTTATCTCTTCCTGTGCCCCTGGGAACTTTCAACAGATATGCCAGTCAGCCTGAGCTGAACTGCTCTTGTAAATTACTCACTAAACATCCCTGCCCTGGATTCTGCATTCGGGGGAAAATCAATTATTTGACCCCCCCTTACATTTCACAGTCCATTTTCAGCATGCTGGGGCCAATTACACCCAGCAGAAAGACTACTCTTTATGTCATTCCCACGATGACCTCCATCTTGCAGCTCCACACGGAGCACTGTTAATGCACCAACTACAAGCACTTGTGCCACGAAGGAGCGTGCTAATGCACTGGTTACCCACACTTTAGCCACACCAAGCGCAGGAATACAGCAGCTGAGAGGCAGCGCCACAGCCAAGCACAGCCGGCCGCAGTGTCTCTCAACTGGGAGGTGATCATCCCGTGTCCAGTGCACGGAGCGAACGCCACTGACGGTTTGACAGCCCTAATGAAAGCTGATTACCAGGAGGCATCTATTAATTTGTCCTTAATCATGACAAAGAGAGTCTGTGGCTAACAGCTGTGAAATGGCAGCCGCCGCGCGGAAATGAGGCTCAGGGAAAGGCCGGGGACAAGGGGTTAGGCCCTGTGCTGTCATTAACCGCCTGCCATTGTGTGTGCTCGCTCAGAGCTTAGCTACAGGTAACTCAATAAGATAACACGGAGCACGCTCTGCCCTGGTCTTTGTGAAAAGCTATTGCTGTGAATCCTGGGCGGCCGAGCACAGAATAGGGGGATATTGGTTTGCATGCTCTGAGCAGGAGTTCTTATGATCCAGGTGAGAAGCTGACAGTAACAGGTTTAAGCTCGGTTCCTCATCTGCTGCAGGGGCGCGGAGGGAAAAGTCAATCAAGCACTGAACAGGTTGTTGAATAAGGGACTGAGCCGGCCTTTCAGAGAGACACAGTGCAACAGATGCACGCTCAATCAAGCTGTCATTTTAGATTTTTACAATACGAGGGTGGAACGACAAGTTTGTTTTGTGTTTAAAAAATACCAGAAAAAAAAAACGAGGACACATCAGACTGATATTATCATATTTGAATATTACCAGTTAAAGTCCTACATGTAAATGCTGCAGTGGATTGGTTAAGTAATGATCAGAGACGGGGCCTCCTTCAATAATGATCTGCCAGGGTAAAGTGGTTTACAGGACCCCAGGGAAACGTTGGGAGGGAGGGGAGATAATTATAGGGGCTGTCACAAGGTTGGTGATAAAATGACACCACTAAGTATTTAAACCACACACTGATCAATCAGGGGACTAATGATCTTTGAATCTCTGTTGTCTTTGTAAACACAATAACACAGTAACACATGCTTTGGAGTGTAAATAACACCAGAAACTCATACATATGCACAAACATATAAGCCACCACTTACAGCGGATATGCCAAACAGGTTTGATCTCAGCTGTGAAAGGGTCTGACTCACTCTTTTTTAGAATTTGCCTGAATAAAAACAGATTCAGCAAATAGTCGCTTTCCAACATTTGTCATAATACTTCTGTCACTTCACCGGCTGTCATAACCAGACTGTTCATCTCCAGGTCCTCCCACTATCCAGAAATGAAGCTGAAATATTCCAAATACGGACACGACCATCTCGAAGTTATTTCGAGCCAGATTCTGCAAAGTAGTGAACGTAGTGTGGAGCAACGGTAGCAATGTCCCACCAATACACTGCTCGACCATACGTGAGACAGTCTCAGTGGTCAATTGTGACGTTTCACCCTGGAAAAATGAGCACTCACATCAATGTGGTAAGAACTACCTATAATTATAAAAAACATCTTTGAGAAAAATTACCTTGAAATGTATTTTGAATTTTTTATTGTGCTCCACATTCCATCTACTAACATGGAGGAGGTGTAGTTCATGATGTATACAGCAGCGTGCCACCAGGGGGGGATCTAGATCATCACATCCTCTGGTTCACATTCACCAGCAGCAGCCTGTAAGGTCGTCTTAAAACACAGTCTGATCACGCTCAGTGGGCCCTTACATGAAAATGTCAAATCAGAATGGACTTCCCTTCTGCTGGGAGGTTATTTGACAAGTGGACACCAGACCATGCATCACTAATGTTAAATAATCTGAATAATCCATTTAATTAGCGTGGGACAACACAGACAGGTTTACGCAGTGATGTTGAATCTGTTCTGCTCTGGAATACGTTTGGTCTCACATTGTTCCTGTTCTTTATTACCATTGCCTTTTTTTCTGGCTCATCCAATCACAAATGACAAGGTGGGTTTTTTCCAATGGGAATCAGAACAATTGAATAGTTTTTACACCATGTTGAAATATGTGGAATGGTAAAATTTGTGCCAGACAGGGAGCGTCTCATTTTCATTATGAATGGCAGTGATTGGTGTCTAGTGTGACTGCTCAGTCCAGTCATTGGTCAAACAACTCTGTGGGTGATATGATGAGTTTTCATGACTGAAACTTTAAGCTTTACATTGGACACCTTTGTTTATGCTGCTTCTGTAAAGCTACAAACCACATAATATTTCTCATTTTAAATTATTATGATTCCTATTTAGATATATACAGACACAAAGCACACAATAAAAAACATGAGAATGTGTCTCTGAAATTTTTATTGCATTTAAACTTGAATATAAATCTGTATTTTATTATGATTTATCAGAATTTTCCTCATTATACGTCTGTGTTTTCTTTCTGCTCTGAAAACACTCTGATAGCCTGATCGGTGACGGACTGCAGGGCTCGGATGTAACATGACAAACAAGGCAGAACATTTCGTTTGGCCTCATATGAATTAATCAGTGGAAATGTGCAGACATGTTGAGCAAACAGTCATTTAAGACTCTGCTGAGACACTGATGGAAGCTGTGATTCAATTAGATACTGAGCTGTTAAAGATGCAACAAGTCTTTTCTCAGGACAACAGAAACAGCTGGTTTCAACAAAAACACACAACTGACAGATACACACATCCACTGACGACCAGCTAAATCATTCAGCGATAGTATATTGATATCAACATTGATATATATGTGTATTGTGAATTTTGGTAATATTTCATTTCAACTTATTACTAAATATTATATGTACATGTATATATACACATCTGGATATCCACAGCCTCATTAGTGGAAACATTTAAACTTCTTTTTCTTAATTCACATCTAACTTTATTGTACATTAGAAGATTTTACATGTCAGCCATGCTGCAAAGACAACAGACTTTGTTGCTCTGTGTTGCGTCAGAAACTGTCTCACACATGTTAAACGCAGCAACATCAACATCTCTAAAACATTAGTCTTGTGAAGTGGGGCTCAATCCTGGCATAATACTTATCCAGCATATTTTAGTTACGTTAAGTAACAGAAATTATATTATGTATTTCAGAATTAGACTTTTATCCTCTCAATATAATCTTCAAAACATGTCGCATGTTGAAACCACTTTGAAACCAGCGTCGGTGTCTGTTCTCTCTCAGTGACCGAGCAGCGTCTCATTCAGCTTGAACGTCAGTTACTTTACTGAAAGTGCAAATAGATCTTTTTGCTTTGAGACGGAAGCTTATTTTCTGACTGAAGTTTAATCTTGGGCAAAATATACAAAACAAACACATGCTACAAATCTATCACAATTATTAAAAGGTATAAAATACAATTATAGCAACACTAATTAGAATATTATGTTTTATTGCATGCACTGTAATGAAATGGTTAGCGGTTAGTTCGCCTCACAGTAAGAAGGTTCCTGGTTTGAATCACAAGGTTTTTGAATTGACCATCGGTGTGACTGTGAATGGTTGCTGTGCGTTGGCCCTGTGATATGCTGGCGATCTGCCGCTTGCTTAATATCAGCTTGTACTGGCTAAAGCACCTCCGCAACCTGGTGGTACAGTATTAGATGTTTTACTGAACCTGATTTCAAATGAGAGTTTTAAGATTTAAGGTTCTACATGAGTTTTTATTCTTTATAAATCAGTGGCAGCAAGAAAGTGGTTAAACAGGGAAAGTAGATTTTCAATGTTTACGTCGTATCTCTTATAAATGGTCAGTTGATCTTTTAATTGTTTTTATTAGCATTTTTTTTATTAGGATCTGACTATTACAGACTTTCAATTTGCCTGCAGTGAATGATAAAATGCCACACCGTGAGTTTTCTTTATTTCTGTTTGTCATCTGGTGGGTGTTGTTGGTTTAGGGGTCGGGGCAGCGGGGAGTTGAGAGACGCCGCAGGCTTCACGCTGAGCTCCCCGGTGCTGCCCCCTCTCATCTACGAGAAGAGTCTCTCCTCCCCTGCTAAGTTTGCAAAGTCCAATTTTCAGCTAATACGGAGGTCGCAGCAGCAGGCGCACAGGGCGTAGTAGGACATAATGGCTATGGGATTGTAAATATTGGTTTTAGGGAGACACAATTGGAGGGCAAGCGGAGAGAAATTTCCATAGAGTATGTGCTAGCCCCATTGGAGGCCCCGGTGCAGCAGAATAGATTTTCCATTCTAGTGTGTCACATTAGATTTTCGGAGGTGCTCAGTGGCAGGTACATGTCATTAGTAACACTTTAGCACAGTAATGAACCTTTTTATTTATCCGGTGCTTCTCTCATGAATGAATAAGGAGCCGCTCCCCGACTGTGCCCAGCCGTGAGGAGCAGACAGGGGAGGCAGAGGGGGAGAGAGGGAGAAAGGGAAAGAGAGAGAGAGAGAGAGAGATGGGAGAGAGAGGTGGGGGTGTGGGGGCTGGAGCAATATGAAGGCAAAAGGGGAACGTGGAGCCCTGGGGACTGCTGAGGAGGGTTAAATGATCATTATAGTGACACTCACATGCACACACATATGTGTCAGTGAGCAAAAGAGCAAAGCACACATACATGCACACAACACACACACACACGCACAAACGCATACATGCACACTCCCCCACCACCTCTGCTCCCTGGGGTCCTGATCTGACACTCTATTTACACACACATTTACACAGTCTACTCCCTCCTTTATAAAGCTGACAGGTACTTAAGCGGTACATTACTCCGAGGAGCTCAAGCCTCACGGCGGTGTAACCAAACTGTCCATTCACCGTCGGCCTTGTCTCAGTGCTCATTCAATAATGGCCCCTGAGAAATGCACCAGTAATGAGGCGTTGTAGCCGAGCAGGCGGGCCGGTGAGTCCGGCGCTGAGCACCAGGACACTTTTAATACGGTCCAGGCTCATTGGTGGAGGGGGGAAATGTGTCGGAGTCTGTGAGAGACACCAGGAGCTTCAGATGTGTTTCAGTCTAATGGGACATCAGCTCTCCAGACCTGCTGATGGTAGAGTTGACACATGTCTACGTCTGTTAGTGTCTCTATTTCTTCAGAAATCAACTGCATCAGAAATCAATCAACAGTGCTATGGAGCTGAGACAAATTTTAACATAAACAGATGTGGGATGTAGCTGTTACTGTCATGAAGTACTTTCATGTATCTGTACTTTACTGAAGCACATTTTTTATTTGAGGAACTTTTCACTTTTACTCCAATGCATATATCAACAAATCTCTGTGCTTCTCTCCATTACATTTTTACAATGAAATGCGTTTCATGTTCACATGTAATATTTATTAGAGCAATCAATAGCGATAGGGGATGGGAGCTGCGGCAGCATCACTGCTGAAGAAACACCTGAAACTAGAGCAACACTCAGTCGAGTGCATATACCTCCGCCAAGACCCACCAGTGTCCTTAAATTCAATCAAGCTGCAGCAAATTGTACACTCATAAATATCAATGTGATTGATTTTTTTTCCTTATCTGTGAAAACGTCAAAAACTTCAGATTTCGCAATGTTAAAGAAAGTGATAACATCCTGGATCCACCCCTGATCCGGATCCTAACAAAACTTTAAAGGGTTCGTCCCTGACTGATACCACATCCCTCCACCAAGTTTCATGGAAATCTGTTAATTTTTTTTGTCTGTACTTTTGCTTACAAACACACAAACAATCGGACAGGGGGTGAAAACAGAAGAGGTAGTAATTTACAATAAAGATGAAATGGACGGTTGCATTGGGGAACAGGCTACACTCAACAAGTACTTTTACTTTTAATACTTTAATTAAAAGCAACTTACTTACTCAAGTAGAAAAGTTAATGTGGTACTTTTACTTGCAAGCAATGTTTGAGTACTTCCTGCACCACCGAACATCAATCAACCAACCAATCAGCGCGTATCTGTTTTAGGTCAGTGAACCAATAACATACAGGTGGCAGACCTCCATCTTAGAGCGCCTCCTCCTCTGCTCCTCTCACATCTCAGCCCAGTGCAGTGAAGCGGTTAGAGTGGCAATAGCTGGTGTGGTCAGGGCCCCATGTCACCCCTCGCATCCTCAGTGTTCATTTCCCTTTCATCTTGAGTGTGAAATCGCTGCCGGTGCAGCACTGACCTCAGCATTAAGAGGTCAACTATTGAAATCTGATGTGCGCCTCTCTGGCTGAGGGACTTCAACAGATGGAGGGAAAGAGAGGGAAGGTAAGAACTGGACGGGGAAAGAACCATCTTATAACAAGATGTGTGTTACTGGGCTGTCTTAAAAAAATCACTTTCTAATAAAAAGTTAAAGAATCTGTCAGAAGAGTGAGAATTACAATTTTGCACCAACCCTAACCCTAAATCATATGGGGGAAAAAATCTATCTTAAAGGAAATAGAAAATAAGAATAAACATGACAGATAATGTTAAATTTAATACTTCTGAGGGGCGGTGAACTCATCAGAAACATTCCTGTGTGAGGCTTCACCTGACTGCTGTGAACTGCAGAGAGCATGTGATCATGAATTTGAATATCACCATTACAATTTGTGTCCATTTATTCTAGGTCATGTTCAATATCTGGACTCAGCGTTCGTATGTGTTTTCATTTTCAAATCACTCCCACTCATGTAAATAGATGCTTGGTTTCTCAATTTCTGTGCTGCAAACATTATGTGCAAACATTCCTCCCAGTCGAGGGCAGACATAGCTCTGAGTCGAGAAACTCTGAAAACTTCAAACTTTGCGGCTTTTGGCAGCTCACTGCAAAATACTTGCCAGAACGTCGAACCTCCGTGTGTTTCAAACATAAGGTTCTGCATTTAAAGTCAATTCGACACCTCATCCCAGTATGAATCCCCTCCGAAAGCGTATGTGATATGAAGAGTCAGAGAAGTTTGAGTTCTTGTCTCATATTTCCCATCGGCTACACTTTCATCCCTCTCTCTGTAGTAGACCACCCCTAGCAACCCTGCCCAAATAAGGTGTTCTGCCTTCAGTGCTCTCCTCTCTGAAGAATCTGAGGAGTTCAGAATCTGCCGAAACTTTGGATCTCAAACACAAACATCTTTTATTCAAAGGGTGTCTGTAATCACAAATAAATAGCATTTCTGGCGATGAGCACAAGGCACAAGAGAGAGAGAGGGGAGCCTATCTCAGGAGCAGATAACTAGTAGATATGATTCCTTAGATAAGGAGCAGTAATTTGGCTTTTAGAGATAGCTCTGGGGGCTGCTGTGCTGAGCTGCGCTGATTTACTGTGTGTATGGGAGGCTGTTTTTTTTCCCACATTTTTATCTCTCCTGTTGAAGAGCTTTTCATCTCTGATGATTTTCCCTCTTTTTTATGTATTTCCCCCAGAAGGTGAGATCACAAACCCACAGAAGGCAGAGTGGCATGTTTTAAAGCGATGGACAAAATACAAATATTTGAAAATGTATTTCATGGTAATTATGTCAGGTTTCATGGCCTTGGCACAGTACTGAGGCACAGCCTGGATGCCTTAATTTGTATAGAAATTGTAATCATTTGTTCATTTCAAGGTGAAAATTGCATTTTTTAATTTAAATTGTATCCTGCGTGATAGGCTATTATCTAGAAAAATTGTCTCTGTGTATGGCGGTCTATGCCCTGCCGTCACGCCTGTTTAGAGCCCACTTCTCCTGAGAAAGGGCTTATATATGAATCTCCTGACTGAATGCACCCAGCTTGTTCTTCACTTAGGGCCGCCACTGCACTCATTTCCATTTTTGTTATTAATATTAATTAGTTTGAGAGCACAGCTCAGATTTTAAATGTAAATCAAGCTTGGCTTCACAGTGATTTTTATCTTACTCAGATTTCTTAGATTTATAACTTTACTTTTTTTTTTAATCTCCTTTAGTTTTTTTAAATCTGCTTTGAGGGAGGTGTGTGCATTGGGGTGAGTCTTTGTGTAAGGACGTGTATTTGCAATACCAAACAAAAGAGCGGACACTTTTCTCATAAACTAAATGTAAACGAATCAAATACAATATAGGTAAAAAGATTTTTACAATTGTGAGTTTCTGCTAAATCAGACGACTTTAAGCTACGACAATACCTTATTTGAGCTCCTACTTATTACTTATACATGACAGATTGTCTAATACATGAGGGGGGTAACCATGAAATTCAAAATACCTCAAATGTTCTGAAAATATGATTTTCTCCCTATGCAAAACACACCGTTGGGAAGAAGATATATGCACAGCAAGCTGTGCGTCTGTGTCAGTGGGATCCTTGAGGTGACGAGCACAAAGCTGAGGCTCAGGTACACGGCGTATGCTGGCATAATTACAGGATTTGGGGGATTATTATACTGTAAGTGCTTTCATGGCGACAGCTGGGAGCTTTTTACTCCCTGTGACACATAATCTCAAAGAATAAAACCAAGACCCCCAGAGCATCTCTTAATCATTTCTTAGCATACCTGCACACGGCTCTGAACTCACTTTCTGAAGACAGATTTGTAAAATTAGAATATGATTATCATATCGGGTATAAATCATTCTAAAGTCATGTTTTCAAACACATTTTCTTCAAATGTTTTGGCCTATTTTTCTCCGCTGAAGGCCCTCACTGGCTGTTTGTGTTCTACACTCTTCTTCTTCTTCCTCTTCTTCTTCACGGGTTTCCTGCTCTTCAGCAGCCAGTTATTTATCACAGCATGCAGGTTGAAGAGCCTGGTCCTAAATTAGATCTGAATCACAGCTCCTATTCCATGGCTCAGATTGAAAGTGAGTATGACCAGGCTGAGGTTGGGACTTCTTTATCACTGCCTCCTGAGCGATAGGGCCTCCTGGTCTCTACAGCGAGGCTCAGGAGTTTCATTTCCATCCCTGTGATCTAAACAAACCCATTACCGCCAGCCATTTATGCACAGGGGCAGTACGCAAGCCCCGGGCCTGAGGACACAGCCCAAAGCTAAGCTACCATGGCACAGAGCCACCTCCAATGGCCGCGTGTCCATATAGAGAGGGGAGAGGAAGAACGGAGCACTCGGGCCCCTGCACTTTATCTAAACCACTCCAGAGAGGCGAGTGGAATCGGCTCTTGTGGGCTCTGTTTATCCCCTGCTCCTGTAGTCAATCAATTAGGGGATCAAAGCGGGAGATGAGCGAAGTGTCATAAAGCTCTCCCACACAACACCGCCTGAGCTGCCACCTTGTCCAGTCTGAGTGACAGCAAACCAGAGGGAGACAAAACTGCCGGGCTGGCACCTCAGGAGACGAGCTGGAGCAAAGGGGACAACCATGGCACATGCCAGGGTCTAATCTGGACAACCAGAACACAAACTTTTAGAGGAATATATCAGGGATGACACATGGCAGGCAAAAAGCCACCTCACAATGTATATTATTAAAAAATGTTGAGGGGATCCACTGAAACCCGTCTGTCTCCTCGGATTGACAGAAAGTATGCTTTGGAATCAATTAAATAATTTACTCCTGCCTCACAGAAATACTTCTGCAGAGCCCACTCTGCAAAACACACATTGTTTTAAATGTGTTTTTTAATCAGAATTTTTCTATATGAGCCTTGAGGATTTAACATTGTGATAAAACTGCAGTTTAGTTATTTTGAATACATCCAAAGTGAATACTAAATATTTGGCATCTGTTCATGCTTGTCCTCAAATATCTTTTCAATATGAATGATAGTTACCTCATAATAAAATAGTCTGATAGAAGTTTATCCAGATCAGTACTTACTTTATTGAGCTTCAAATTTATCTCCTTATACAATTTGATGTAAACAATGTTAATAAATAGTGATTAATGATGCCTTTCATTCGTTCCATTTAATTTTTAATAAAGAATTGGTTGTTATTTTGTAATATATAAAATGTAAACACATCTCTCGTGGTATAACTGAGCCTGATTAAGTGTTGACAGTGTGTGTCTGCAGTGATCAGACACTTCCAACATGTTTGAAATGTGTTTAAAATCAGTCAGCAGAGTGAACATGCCTCTGACGTGCCCGACATACCTCCAGCAGTGCTGAGGGTGAAAACCTGAATGAGCTCCAGTGTAAATAAAGCACAACCGATGCCTCCATACCACACCGGTTAGTTCCCCTGCATACATGCCATACCACAGAGACGTGCAGACAACATTCCACTGGCCAGCAGGAGCAGAGGGAGAGAGGAGAGCGCTGCTGGTCAGTGAGCATGAATGAGTGACTTCCTACAGCTGCAAACAGAAACACACAGACACACTCACACTGTGTGTCTGTGAGTCTGGGACGTCTGAGCTTTCATCACTCCTTAATCACATCACCACCACTGGAACAGACACTGCTGGCTCCACTGATGTATGTGAACACATGGAGGACATGCAAATATGAGAAACTGCATGTGCATTTAGTTAACTATATGCATATGTATGTTACTATTATTATTATTCACTTTAAATGTGAGCAAATACTATGACAGGAGGCGCAGAGAGAGAGTTCAGGTACAATCTCCTTACAAACCACTTTTCAATTCTCAATATGAACACGTTTTTATCTGGATCTGCACCAAATTGCTCAAACTATCATCTTTTTTTCCATCAAGATTCATGAATTATTCTTTGAGAAATTAATATAAATATGGAAAAGTTAAATGCAAGTGGGAAAAAAAAACTGGATTTACCCCCTTATCCGGATCAGCCCCAAAATGTTATTGGCTATTTCCTTACCCACACCGCATCCTTCCACCAAGTTTTTTGGTAATTTTCTCTTAGTGTAGCAGTGTTAGGGTTTTAGTTTTTGTGTGATCCGGCTAACTAACAGACGGACAAACAAAACAAAAACATCACCTCCATGGTGGAGGTAAAAATCCGTAGTTTTCCACAGCCCAGGTAGAACTCTGTAGGCCCAAAACTCATCTATGTTCAATTCATAATGACGTTAAATGAAAAAGAACAAAGTGTACGATTTGAGAAGCTGGAAAATTTGCTTAATTGATGATTTTAATGGTTCTTGAGAACATCAGAATAGCTGTAAATTATTGTCCTGTGGGTTCATACACACATTTATAGTAGTAGATATTGAAAGTGTTAAAAAAAACCACACTGTATAAAGAAAGGAGACAAATGGCAGAAATTTTGGATCTTTAATTGATAACAGTTACGCCAGTGTTACAGTAAACACACCAACAGGCTGAAGGTAGTAAATACCAATACAAGTTTCCCACTACTCTAATACTTCATACAGCAGAATAAATTATACCATGATAATATATACACATGCGGAACAGAAAGAAGGAGTAAAGCAAAGCACAGATGTCAGAAAGGAACTAAAAAGGTTAAGGGTCAAACAGACGGGAGGGGGATAAGGAGTTGAATGCTTTTAAATATCCAAATGTGTTAGAAATGGGTTTGATACACTAAAGACAATTCTAAAATTCTTCCTTTTTAAAATATACACATGAGTGAGGCGTCTAAGTGGAGCAGCCGGAAACTGCTGCGGTTCAGTGCAGATTCGACGTGACTTTGACTTTTCCTCCGTGAAGTCTCATTGGTCCACAAATCAAACAAGACTCGGCTCAGTTTCCCCTCAGAGCAGAGGGGCGACTCCGCCGGCTTCGTCATCACTGGTCCCCCCCCCCCCCACCCCCCACACCGACAGGCTCAGGAGTTCAGGTGTGTTAGGTTCAGGGTCCAGTCGAGTCCAGTCTGCACCAATAATCAGTCTGTGGTCATGAACACCCTCAAAACGCTCTGACGTGCGAAGACGTTCATCCGGCCACTTTTTCAAATATACAGCGGTCCTGTGGTCCAGGGAGTGTTTCAGTCCGATCCCCTTTTATACAATTTTTAATTTTTTTTTTCATGGAATTTATATTTTACTAAATTTATACAAATTCATTCTCACCTGGGCCCAAAAATCAACCAACAAACAAAACTTTTGGTCAAAACAGCTAAAAACCAATTAAATACAAGTAAAAGAAACTCATAATGAAAAGCCAACTCAAACAATAATACTTCCACAGATCCCTTGCTCACCTACCACTCCACATAGTGTTGTTTTAGTATAAAACATACTCTTTATAAACAAACAATACACAATCTGCTCCAGCTACTGTACAGGTTTCAGTTTTTAGAAGGTGACCAAGGACCTAATTCTGTCTCGAGATGAAGTTAACAAACATCATCAATATCGCACTGATGTCGATGAAAGACAAATAATAATACATCTCAAGGGAACAGCAGGTCCTGCATTGTGTCAAGTCAACTATGAGTGCTACACAAACGTCTCATATTCACTATTCTTTAAGGTTTTTTTTCTTCTTTTTGTACATTTCAGAGAGGAAGTCAAAGTGGGGGATTGGACGTGGGGGGGTGGGGGGTGCGGAGGGGGATGGGGGCAATCATTGCTGTTACCTGTGCCCTTTCACAACTGACTGGATTATATGATTTTCCAGCATGCATGTGAATGGCACAGCTTGTGTGCTTTTTAATCTCATAACAGAGAGCGCTGGAATGCTCATAGTATGTTTTTAAATGGAGCCTGAGGAATGTCTGGAAAAAGGAATGATTATTTAGTCTGAGAGTGGAAAAATGACTGAAGGTGCATTTACAGAATGTGCTAAATACTCCACACACAAAAAAACAGAATCCTGGCTGGCGATGGGAAGGGTCACTGTGAATTAGTGTCGACGCTATATTTGTGTGATTTAATCTGCTTTACACTGTTTAAGTCACACAGATTCCCTGGTAGAGGAGGATTTGGGAGGAGCAGAGGGGGGAATCGAGTTAGCCCTCCTTGGCAAGGTCCATATTTCTAAACAAAATACATTAATTTCCCCAATCCTGTTTTTGCAAACAATGCTCGCCTCCCCACGGACCATGGCTAAGGATGGGATGGAGGTTAGAAGGGGAAAACTATTGGCCGACAAAACGCCGATTGAATTCCCTGCAGAATCCATCCAGCCAGACTTCCCACAGAGTGGCCAAGTTCTTTAGGAATGTCAAGACGAATATGAAAGTGGGAAGGTCAAATCGCTCATGAGCGTTAGAGCTCAGGGAGCAGGCAGAGGAGCAGCAGCTTGGAAAACAATCATCCTCTCTGGTGTGACTGTGCCGACACGCAAACATGCACACGCAACAGACACGCAACTCCCAAATGGTTTCAGTCATCCACTGTGTTTTTACAGACCGACATCTAACAGAGAAAAGAGATACGAGTGGAATCAAAGAACAACGTAAATCACATTAACCATAATCATATAACAGCAACAATAATCTTAACAATATCAAAAAGGAACGAGAATAAGAGTCACTTAAATGATATTGGCTTTGTTAACTACTATGAACAGCTAGGTCAGAGTACATGTTGTTGATGGCTCGAAATGTGTGTTGGGCTGCAGCCATGACAAAGGGGAAACCGGCCCAAGGCAGCCGACCATTCTTGGGTCGTCTGGGGTCCTGTCTGGCCCCGCAAAACAAAACCGGGTTCGGGGAAGGGGTGTGAGAACAAGGAGCAGTTAGGGGTGCCCAAAGATTTGAGGAGAGCAGGTGCAGAGCCGCCTGGTGGTTGACGATGGTGTGAAAAGTTTTAGTTCCATCACTCCTTGATGATCCTTCTCACACCCACAAGCGTCACTTTTCGCTGATAACACTGCATGGCTGCGTGTGTGTGCCCGTGCGCTGATGTCATGGCCTGGGCTGCAGATCGAGCAGCGGAGAGGTGAGCTGGAGTTGGGAGTCCAGACTTGATGGAGCATGGAGGAGGGTGGCAGAGGGTGGAGGAGAGAGGTCCGGGGTGCGTCCCGAGGGCCTCAGTAGGCCTGTCCCGTCTCCACCTGCAGGAGTCCCAGCACGGCCGAGTGGTCTCCGAGTTTCATCCTCCTCTGGGTGGACAAGCTCACGTTCTTGGCTAGGTAGTCAACAGCAGCTACACAGGAAAAACAATAAGACAAGAAAACACACACGTTAGACAGGTGGTAGATTCCTGAGACATACACTGTATATCCAATTCTCTCCCATTTCATTCCTGTGATCAAGGCTGAAATAAGTTGTGGCAGAAGCTGGTGAGTCAAATGAAAAAACAATTCTCAGAGAGAGTGAAAGATAACAACTCCTCCCCAGTCCCTTGTCTGAGGTTGGCACGTCGCTGGCACGGAGCATGTGCATCCTGGTAAAGTCTCCATGCTGTCACTCACACGGGTCCCTGTGTGTGTTCTATGTGCCAGTCTTCATTACACTTGGCATCTCTGATTTCATGCCCTCCACACTCCACATGGCCGATCATTTTCATCCCCCGACAGCAGCTCTCTCCTCTCTCCTCCATTCATTACCCATCTACTGTGCTCAATCACCATCTTAATTAACCTCACATCAGCTCACATCCGCACTGCCATCAGTTTCGTGCTGCTGACAAAAACACACAGAAATGTGACGGACTGGCGCGCGCTCACGTGCGTCTGCAAGACAAGCGCAGGAAGAAAGAAAAAAAAAAGAAAACCAGCAGATGCACAATGCAAACAGATCTGCACTCGAACCTGCACATAAATACAAACAAATGTTGGCCTGCTGACGCTGGCTGACTTGCTGGGGAAGTGTGCTTCATTTTACTTCTTATGAATGGCTGTGACAGCATCAGTCAATTATGCTAATCTAATAAAGCAAACTCTTTCCTGCCCTGAGGGTATGTGTGTGTGTGTGTGTGTGTGTGTGTGTGTGTGTGTGTGTGTGTGTGTGTGTGTGTGTGTGTGTGTGTGATGGAGATGAGAGAGAGGGAAAGAGAGAGGTGGACAAGAGGACACCGTGGCCCCTGAGGGTGTGCCGTTCTTTGAAGTGGCCCTCTCCTCTTTCCCATCCAAGTGGAGTGGGGTGTGACTAAGGCAGCTCTCTGGGAGTATGGTGGTGGTGGGATGAGAGAGAGGGGGGGTCTTTATCAAGAGCACGTGTCTGCCTCAACCAACCAGGGTGCAAAGGTCAGGAGGTTCTCTTGCCTGGGTATCACTTCAGAGGCTTTTTTAAATGTTGTCAAAAGGAGGGTGCAGAAACAAATGACCTGCTCTGGTTCATCTCACCCACAGTCTCTCTCAGTATGTAATGCTCATGCAGAGGTTCACTTACTCTGGCCATACTGGCTGTACTGGTAGCCCGCGGTGACGGGGTCCACGCTGTAGCTGGTGGCACTGTAGGTGGGGGGGCAGTATGACTGGGAGGAGGACAGGCTGTCCACACCCTTGATGGTGTCGGAGCGCTGGCTGCAGCTGGCCGAGATGGGGATGGAGCCGTCCAGGCTGCTGTGCAGGGGGGAAATGGAAAAGTCGTGCTGGGACTGGGAGGGTACGGCGCTGGGGTTACTCAGGATGCTCATCACCTGGGGGGTAAGGGGGGAACAGAGGATGTTATACATTTGGAAAATTGAGGATCAAAGAATTGACAGAGTTGAGGGAAAGTACTTTTTTTCCCCTGGAAATAAAGTGCCATCCCAGCACTTCATGGTAAAGATGGCGATAGAAATATACAATTTCAAGTTTGAAATAGGGAAAGGGAAAAACTTCCCCATCTCTTTTTTTTTTTCTTGAGAGCAGGGGAAAGGATACATGGAGGGTGATGAGGTTAAAAAAAGGAGAAAGGGAACAAGAGAGACTGTTTCCATTAGTTGGCGGTGCCAGTAAGTGTTCTGCTCTGGGACAGAAGGGTCCCAGGGTGATAATAGACCCACCATCCGTGCCAGACAGCCCCTGTCCTGGAGCCTGAGGCCTGAGCCCGAGCCTACAGCACAACAAGCACCAAGGGAGTCCCTAATCCCTCGCCCCTAGCCTACCCATCTCATGAATAGTAATGGAGTTGGAACTGGTAAATGATCCCCTCAGATCCACACACAAAGTAGGCTCCACAAACATTACTGAGGGGCCCGCTGATACTGCAAGTTGGGGCTCGCCGGAATATTACAGTGTGTATATTATTCATAGTGCATAAAAGCTTCCAATTCAATATTCTAGATTACTGTAATAGCATGTGACATTCGTCAGAAGAAGGTCTCAAAATATGTTAAAATGGAAGAGATTACCTCTGGTGCTACTCCAGTCTGAAGAGGCCCAGAACACTGTGAAGAATTTTGTTTTCTTATGCTGTGAGTTCCTTTAAGTGAAAAAGGGAAAGTGGCGAGAGTGTGTGTGTGAGAGAGAGTGAGAGTGTGTGTGTGTGTGTGTGTGTGTGTGTGTGTGTGTGTGTGTGTGTGTGAAAGAGGGGGTGGTAAGAAGGGAATTGTCCCACACATGCTTCCCTCCTATTGCAGGGAGCCTTCCTTTCAACATCAGGTTCATGTTGAGTTTCGCTATGCTGCACTGGCCTTTGGCCCTTTGGCTGCTAAACCAATTAGCCCATCATGGAGGTGGTTACACAGGGGTGATACACATGCAGACATATGTTTGCACGCATGCACACACACATTTACAACACAACCATATAGGCAACGCGAGCCAAACAGTCCACAAAGGATGCACGAAGCCAGGAATATCCCACAGAGGGAAAATTAACCATATTCTGCAAATTAATCATATCTTTACAAAAAGGCCTCCCAGGAAATCTGCAGCACTCGAAGCACATCAGAAGCATAAAGGCTGGTTAGTCATTTCCACATGTTAATTCTATCAGTATGGAAAACCCCCATCGTCCCCTCCACATCTGTGGACAGAGCATGTGACATGTATCCATAAGAGGGAGATTCATGGCCCTCTTCATGCTGGACACATGTGATGCTCCCTTCCATATGGAGCCAAGCTGCACACTGCGAGGAAGATGAGGACTAGTATATGTGATGGCTGAGAGCGAAGGTAGGGGGGAGCTCTTCATATGTCCAGAGAGCGACAGCTGGAGGGCATGAGTCCATTTTAGTCATTGGTTTAATTGAAGCTTGATTACATCGCTTCCTTGTGAAATAGAAGAGCCAACAAACGGCTCGATTATTATAATTCATGCTCATGAAAGTTCTTCAAAAGAAAATGACTCCTTATCATCGACATTGTTGCAGTTTTGCTATTTTAGCGAATTAGGATGGATCGACCTCTTTAGAGCCTGTCAAGTTTGTCATCTGCGAGGATGTAGTTACCCTTCACTCGTCCTCCCCAAAAAGAAGAGGACCATCCTGATTATAACTTTTACTGGAGGAGAAAAAGGTACAAGCTCCTCTCTAGTAATAAGGTTTTCATTAGTCCGAATTTTTTACTAATACAGCAAAATAAAAATCTTTCAGGTGCCAGGTTGAGTCACTTCGGCCTCTAAACACGACTCAAAACTGTGTGATGAGTTCTATCCACATGTCTTGTGTTATCCATGGACAAAGACCATATGTTTTCAGCCCTGTCTGTTTATTGGTGGGTTTGTTTGTATGTAAAAAAGATTATGCAAAAACTGCTGGACGGATTGCCATGAAACTCGTCAGTAGAATGCAGCATGGGTCAGAAATGAACCCATCAAATTTTGGTGCAGGTCCAGAAGTTACATTGTGTAATAGGGCGTTTTTCATTATTTTCATTGATACCTCCAATGATTATTCATGAATCTTGATGGGAAAGAAAATTAGAAATATTTAGGGGACTGATATTTATGAGTGTGTGAAATTTAGTGCAGATCCAAATTAATAATTCAGATCTGGCGAACTTAAATGTGGTTTCATATCTGTCGGGCCTTGGCAGAGGTGTGAACTCTACTTAACGCTATTCTAGTTGCTACTTTGATGTCCCCATAAAGACCTTTAAGCTCACATCCAAGTGTTAAATGATACTTAGTCACAAACGGTCATAAAAAAACATTAGCAGCTGGATACCGTCATTTATTTCTGTCGCTATGTGTAAAACAAAACTTTATAGATATTAAATTCTGGCATAAAGTGTAATGTTCCTTGTGGCGTTGACTCAAAATCCCTCTCAAACTCCTACTCAGTGTATTTACTCTCACCGAGGAATAAAAAGCTTTTTTTCAGTTTATACAAAGCAAGAGAAGATGATGTGATTTTCCGATTGTACTTTGTTGATGTTGTTTCTCTGAATCTGTGGCATTCAATGACTCAAAATAGAAATGACATGTTGTATGAAACCAGGTAGTTTAACCAGGACTTGTTGAGTTTGAATTCAAAAGGTAAAATAAGACACCTTTATTCACAATATTTCTCCTAACATACTCTTGCGGAAAATACTTCTTCCTTTCCTTGTCTATCTCGACTTCCCTCCATCCCCCTCCCCTCTCCCCCCACCTCTCTCTCTCTCTCCCCTTGCATACAGCGTCCTCAGCAGCCCAGAGTTCGTTTGTTGTTCGACGTTGTGTGAGTGCTGGTTTGGGAGATAATGTGAGCCAGGACCTAGTTTAAAGGACAATGCTCCAGGGCGTTCCCTGCCTCTCTCTCCCTCTCTCTCATACACAGACACACACACACACACACTCCCCTCACCCTCACCCTCTCCTCCTCTGCTGCCTCTCTACAGATAGATTACTTTATAAATAATAATAAAAAAGTAATTAATTCTCTCAACTTCTGAGCCTCCAGCCTGTGGCGAAGTGAATGGGGAAGTGTAAATTGATACAATGTGCATCCTTTCAGATAAATAAATAGTACATTTGAGACACAAAAAGGGTCTCTTTCATACCTCCCTAATTTCTTCAACAGTCAAATTACATTTTTTTTTTGTCGATACGAATGTTTGACGAGTTGTTGGATTTCTTTCCAGAATAAAACAATGTGAAGGAGACAGAAACACTGCGAGTGAAACAAGGAGACACACAAACAAAAAGACAGGGAGAGAGGCAAGTGAAGAAAGAAAATGCAGACGTGCCAGAACTATTTTATCATTAGCAGTTTGTGATGTCCCTGGAACAATTAATGTGCGTCTATGTCTGTGTGGACTTACAAAGTGTCCCTCAAAAATCATATTGCAACTGCATGTCAAGTTTGTGGCGATAACAACTGAGCACATAGACTTTTGTGTTGGACAAAAACAGCGCAAATACACAAATGTAAGGGGAGGAAATGGAGCGGGCGAAAATATGAGAGCCTATAGAAAGAGGGCGAGGGGGGCAGAGGAGAGAAGAGAAAGTGATATAGAGTGAGAGGAAAAGTGGAGGCTTTGGGAAGTACAAAGACTCCTGTAGGACTGCACTGGCCTGAGGGCTAGCCTGCCTGGAGAGCTGATAGGAGCCCCTTCTGTTCCATTCCCGGCGCCAGCGCCAACACACCCCACTCCACAAATACTCTTAATCTGCGCAAGACTGGATTAGTTCCTCTGTCACCGATAGCTCCCCGTTCTGCCCAAATCAAAATGCCCCCGAGATGTACCTTTAAGTTAGGCAGAGGTCACCGGGGCAGACGGGGAAAAATGAGCACTCCAAATGTCTGTAAGTTATCTGAGTGCTGCAGAATAGCATCTTGCACCTTAGCAGATCTGCCCAGCTGATACTCGCCTCAGCAGAGTGATTAAAGATCCACAGTGATGACACTGAATTTCAGATCAATATTTGAAGGCCAGTCCTGCGGGTGTGATTACAGGAAGAGAAAAGTGTTTAAATCTGTGACCCCAAGAGTCACACTCACCCAGTGAGAGCGGCCGAAATATTAAGACCCCTAAAATATGCGACTGTGGAACAAATGGAGATATTTTCTTTGAGAATTTGTTCACAAAAAATATTGCAATGCCTCAGATCCCCTTTTCAGAAAACCAGATTTAAATATCTAATAACCAAAAACAAAACAAAAAATGAAGGAAAAAGAAAATACACACACACACACACACACACACACACTCAAGTCTGTCGACTCCTGCTCCCACAACGTCCCACCCATCCCCCATCCCTCACATGAGAGGGCCGGCCCAGCGGGCAGTAAGGCCCCTCATCTGAGCAGACAAAATGACTATTTAAAAATAACAGTGATTGCATAAATTGAATTAAAGCGTTTTGGTCACGGTGGAGGTGGCGCGAGGGGTGGCATGGGGCCACAGCAGACAGCCGGGATGGTGGCAGGCAGCAGATGACGGGCTCTGGCCTGCATGCCACTGCGTTAATTGGCCGCAGCACATTAATAAAAACTGAAAAGTGTCTTCCACCGTGCGCCTTTTAGGATGAAGAGACAGAGGCAGAATGAGGGGTAGAAGGGGAGGAAGGGTGGCGGGCGAGCGGCAGGCGTTGGGGGGGTTGACGCTGGAGGGAGAGAAATGGGCCTTTGAAGAATATGGTGTGTGTGGGGGGGGGTTGGGGCGGGGTGCTAATTGTGTTCAATTAAGTGGCTGATTGGCACTGACAGAATCTGGGCATTGACAAGTCAGGCACAGATGAGGACGATTAGCAGGCACTGGAACAAGCTGTCACTCCTCACAACGTGTTAGCTGCCATGCGCCTGCGTCTCCTCTGCCCATGAAGCTGTTTACTCATACAAAGTAGAAATGCAATAGAAATCATATCTATTTTAGGTTCATCTACACATCTTCTGTGTCTCTTTGCAAATTTCCATTAAGCCAAATCTTTTCCAGCCCACTTTTAGCTCATGCTGGCGTTAAGTGTTCAAGAAAGCACAGCTGCTGGAGCTGGAGGAAGGTCCCCCCCCTCGCTCCTAAACATCCCACAGTATGAGCTATAAACTTGGCCCTGCACTAACCAGAGGTTAATATGCCGTCTATTGGACTGCAATTGGAGAACGTGTGGGGAGCAATCCTCTATTCTCTGCTAGTGATATGCTTGAGTAACTATGGGATGGATTCAGCCACTGGGAACAAGAGAGGCCCCTTAAAGTGCACACTCTTGCACACTCACACGCACACACACACACGCACGCACAGCCTTCGACTCTCCGCACCTTGCACTGACGCCTCTCCTAAATTAAACGGCAGATTTTCTGATTCCAGGAGAGTGGTTTCAGTGAGACAGGGCTTGTGTGTGTGTGTGTGTGTGTGTGTGTGTGTGTGTGTGTGTGTGTGTGTGTGTGTGTGTGTGTGTGCGCAACTGAGGGAGCAGCCCCAGAAGGAAAAGCGAGGCGGATCGAGGGAGTGAAGGAGAAAAAAGCTGCAGTAGGAGGAGGAGGAGGAGGAGGAGGAGGAGGGGGTTGTTTGCTAAAAACAGCAGGGGCCAGGTCTAGTGAAAAATGTCAGGTCAAATTGTTCTTGACAGTGTTAATATCTGCACCTCATAGCCATAATTACATGTAAATACATAGTGAAATAGCTCTCAGCTGGAGACTGAGAGGGGCGAGCTTCTGCATGAGACAACCAGCTGAGGACCCAACCACCTCCCATAGTCTCATCTTATTGTAAGGAAGAAGAAAAGAGACAGGTGAAATGAAGCATGCTGGCTGTGGATACTCATATTTCTGGCCTTTTTTAACGAAGGCAAAGAAAACTACAAGTGTTGGATAAACTTTCCTTTGGGTCATGAGCACAAGAGGGAAGAAGATCAGTGCAGGACATGCAGGATGAGACAGAATGGGGAAGGAGGGACAGAAATGAGAGAATGTGGGTGAGAGTAGAAGTCAGAGAGAGTATTAATCACAGCTATGCACCTGTCAGAGTGGCATCTGGAACTAACGGGAACCACATGCAGCTCGACAACATCCCAAACCTCCGGCTATAGCTGGGCAGGTTCACAGCGAACCAGCGCTCTGTCTTCCCCCAGCCGTCCCATAACCCTGTGCACCCTGACCCCTCAACCCGCAAAGATAGGTCACTCAGCGTCTGCACCACAGACACTCCACCTGCCCTGCAGCTTCTTATTACAAGAAGAAGGTATTCTTATTATTAATATTATTCTTATTATTATTTCAATCCGGTGCAAGTCACCTTCAAATTGTGTGTATGTATGAGTCTCCGTGTGTAATAGGTATTTCAGATAGGATCGATGTCTGTGCCTATACTTTAATAAAGGCAGCGCCACTATCCACCTTATAGGCATTTCGACTGCGTGGGACACAGCATGTGAATCAGTCTCAGTCATTTTCCTCCTTAAATCCCCATCTTCTAGGATTTACTGAAATTCATATTGGCTGCCTCTGCAAGATAAATGTAAATCACATTCCCTTATATTTACTATTTATCAGGATGCAGCAGCTCACTTTCAGCAGGAAATATCTCTCACCCGCACACAAACACCCTTGCATTTAAATAGCATTTTTATTGTCCGCCATAGCCTTTCATCTGGGCGTATGGGAGAAGAGCCGCCTCTCCAGGGGAGAGAGTTGGAGCAAGGGAGGAAGGTGGGGAGAGAGAGGGAAAGAGAGAGAGAGAGAGAGCAAAGCAGTATTGGCAAGGCATCATGGGATGACAAAAAGCCAAACGGAGGGAAGGAAGGTTGGTAGGTGAAAAATAGACGATGAATACACAAAGCTCCGACCAAAAATATTTTGGAAGGGTGAGGAAAATGGCTTCAGTCGGGTTGCCGAGACCTGAAAGATGCAGCAAGCAACAAATGGCACAGGTAGAAAAATGAGTAGGACTCTCTCTGCATGTAAAGCAGCATCCGCAACCGTGGTGTGCTCCACAAGTGGCGCTCTTTGGTTCTGTAATAGCTTTGAGTTTATGCTGAAAAAGTGCTGGTTTGTTAGTTTTATCTCACGTCATAAAAGCGGCAGATGCGACTCTCTACAAACAGCGGAGAAGCCAAGACGCTTTATCATATACAGTAGAGGATGAAGGCGAACGTAACGCGTGCAGAGGTTGATTTCTAGTGTCACAGATGCAGAATCTTTCCTCTGAGTTCAAAAGTGTTGCAAAACAACAGCAAACACTAATAATCTGTTCAGAAACAGTATAGCCAGTGGATATGATTTACAGTCCCTGGATTTTCTTGGCAGCTGCCGACAGCAGGACTCGTTTTTCTGAAAGCCTCTTACATCTTTTTTTATACTTGCCAAATTGAAACAGTATTTGTTTTAATGGGAGTTCTAATTAACCAGTATGTATTCCCCCTCTTGCACTGCGAGTGGCTGAGCTGTGAATGCAGGCTATGTGCTCATCCCCTTTGATTTGTTGTCAGTGGAGCCTGCCAGCTGACACAGTGCCCGGTGAGAGGCTTAATGCCCAAGTTTTAATAATGTGGGGGACTACATGAATCTCCCCCTCTCATTGGTATTCAGGTGCAGAATGTCTTGTTAGAAGTCAGGGAGGGAGGCGGAATGAAGCCAGAGCTCCAGATTGTTCCGTACATTTTCCCCTCTCCATTTTTTTTTTTTTTTTTGGCAACGGCAGAGCTTGCTTCTTAAAAATAATTCATCCCGCTTTTAAAAGAAGCGTCTGCACTAGCTAATGGAAGAGCAGCAGCACAGTTTGGAGTCTCCCCTGGCTTATCTCTCTCAGACAGTTGTGGGGAGTCGCTGGTGAGCATGGTGTCAGCGTGCGTGGTACGGTGCAGCGCCGCGCGGGCAGGCAGGCCTGGGGACACAGATCAAAGGGAGGCAGGGTTGAGAGCCGCTCTGCCTCTGATCCCGTGTACGTGTGTGTGAGTGTGTGCGTGCGTGCGTGTGTGTAATGTGTGCAGGCCCGGCCCACTCACACAGCCCAAAGGCCCTCCTCAGATACACACACGCACATCCTTGTCATTCCAAAACACACAACACTTTCATAAAAACTGCAAAACAGAAAAAAAGTTCCTCACAAAACTTTTGCAAACTTCCCTCATCAAAACAGCAATAAAATCTCTACCCACCGCACCAACCTACGGAGGTCACCGACTTCCAACTGTGGGAACACCATGCAACATCGCTGCGTGCGTTCAACAGTGCAGTTCCCACTATTACAATGCAAGAAAAATGCTTTTTGTCCGTGTTTTCCCTGCCATTATTTCCAGATATTTCTCTGAGGAGTGAAACCCAAGCTCTGCCACCAAGCTCCTCTTGCATGGCTTCAGCCCTCCAGTGCACTTCAATTATTTTCTTTCCTCTCCCAGCAGGTGTCCCTGTCATGCAGTAAAGAGGAATGCAGGCCAAATGTCTCCCTGCAAATGAAATGCTCATGAACACGGCTTCTAGGAATCACTGGAGAAGTATCTAACGGGCCCTTTTTGTCTGGTTTTGGGGGAAATATACAATATTCTTTAGATATAAATGTCTAAGGACCTTCTAAAGAAGAAGGTGTGACCTCTTCAGTTAAAGCTATGCTGTCTGTTCAAAGCAAATATCGCTTTTTTTTTTTCTAGTCTAGAATATGCAAAGTTCAAATTTGAAGCATCATAATGGCTTCGAAGGAGGTCGACACAGAGACTAATTTCAAATGAAATATTAGAGATGAGAACGACCATAATAAAAAGGAAGAAATAAGCTTAAATCTCCAGGTGCTCATGGCTGAAAAATACCTGGATGCTTGACCTCCATGCCCTTGCCTTTCCTCCTTTCAAACACCTGCTGTGTCGCTAAATGAAACAAGACCAACAACAAAACACACTTCTGGTTTCATACCTTATGCCCAGCCATGCACAGCTTCACTCTCACCACCTCTAATACGCTGCCTCCCTCAACCAGCCAAACATGTTGTATATCCCACAATGACAGTAACCAGTTTGGAGAGTGGATAGCTTCTCCGCCGCCTGTAATGGGAAAATGTGTGCTGTCGGGATAGGTTATGGGATTGGGATGGACGCGGGCTCCTGTCGGGGCCGCTGAACGCTGCAGGATTCCATTACAGACTTGGCACCTCGCCACTGCGGGCCCATTTACCGGGGAATCAGAGAATTTTTGTCAATCTCTGTACAGCGAGGCCATCAATGCCAGACACTTGAAGAAATAGCTCCACACATACAAATGCACAAGCATATCTCCAGCAAGCAGATGCTGTCTGCAACTTACAATATCAAAATTCTCATTTCCATCTCGATAGAGAGCGTGTTTGTGTTCGACCCTTTTTCCCATTACAGGGGAGGGAAGGCAGGCGAGTGAAAAACATGCTGTAAATCATGAAAAATACACGGCATGGAGTCAAATGTGTGATCGACAGTTTTCTTAAGCTGAAAGTGAGTGAAATTAAAGAGGAAGACAACACGAGGTCTGACCTGGACACGATAAACTGAATGTTGTATTGTGTGAGTTTTGTGTGTTTTTGGAGAGCTACTAGTGACAGAGAGAGAGAGAGAGAGAGAGAGAGAGAGAGAGAGAGAGAGAGAGAGAGAGAGAAGGAGGGGGGGCTTGGGGGTGGGGGGTGAGGGTGGGGGGTGCACGGCCCAGCGGGATACTGCACCGTGGAGTGAACTCTGATTCTTCTGTCAGTGGGAACATTCATCTCCATGCTGAGAGACTGATAGGAATGCCACACAGCATTCTGCATGCATTCAATACATTTCAATTCTGTGCAGTGCAAACATGGTGTGACACATCAAAACATCCACATGCATATACCACCCCTCTGAAAATATGAACAAACTCCACAATTCAACTTGATAATAAAAAATAAATAAATACAAATAAACTGCATTTCAGGTGGGTTCTTATAGACTTCCGTCAAACCCACTTGATAGGGTAATTGAATACTGGAAATCCAAGCTGTACAGTTGCCCAAAGGCTCCTGTTCTAATCCTCACTATGACAGGAAATGTTCAATATCCCAACACATTCTTGAATGCCTGTGCAGAGAGGGAGAGAAAGCGACAGTGCGCCCCATGCCAGTATTAGAGAGAGCCATTAATGAAAAAAAAATGCCTCCATGTTCCTGGTGTTTTTGTGCAGGTTTGCAGTGAGAGCATTAGCAGTTAAAGCCCCTGTGCCACGATTAACAATCAAACACGCTGTGAGCCTCCATGTTATCCTCCGTCGCTCCGGCAGGAGAGAAAATCTCTTTTTTGTCACAAAATCCTTAATTCTTTTTTTCTCCGAAGAAAGAGGGTAATACCAAGAATGTTTCCAATCTGCTTTGAGAAATATTTGAAGAAGAAGAAAAAAACTCCCAATAAAACACGTGTGAACGACGGGGTAATTGTGGACAAATGCAGCATTGAAATTCATTTTCAACTCTTTACACACCATTTCAATCTTATTTTCTGCCTGTTAACCACATCTTGTTGGTGAGGGTGGGCAAGACTGCCCAGTATTGATGGGTAATTGTGTGTAATTCACTCTGTACACATGATGTGCATCTGCACAAATCACTTTTTTTATTCCGCGCTACTTAAAGCTCAACCCTTAGCATAAGAGATGAATTTAAACGCTCATTAATGGGCACGTTGACAAAGGGGTTCACATGCGAAATCCAGCAAACGGATGCAAAGGAACCTGCAGCTAAGGGGAACAGAGATGATGGTTTTCATGACAGGGGAGGGGGGGGAAATAGTTTTGGGCCTTGTGCAGATTCAAACTAGGACTAAACCTAAGAAGATGAAGAAGTGCCGGTGAAGTGACCAGCTACAAAAACCTTGTGGAGATCACAACACCTCCGTCAGTCTGTGCATTGAACTCCCTGCTGAACTCATGCAGCAAAGACAAGAAGGAAATCACACATACGGCGCTGCAGTCTTCCCGCTGCAGACAATTATGTGCAGAAGATTATGGGGTCTACATTTATAAGCTTTAGCTAATTATTTCATCTGCATGTGTTCTCACTGCGCTGCACAGGATTTAAGACGTCCCAGGAAAGTCGGGAAACCGCTGTTTGGAGCAGCTTGAGCACTTGTGCTACTATCTAGATGAATTTTAATTTGTTGATGTTAATCCAATTGTTTTACAAATGTAGCAATTTAGAATAGCTAGAGTAAATCCAGGGCTTTGGAAGGCGAACATAAAAGCCCACACTGGCAGTTATTTTGCTGAACACGCTGTTTCTGAATTTTAATTTCAGTCAAGTACAATTAGTCTGAGCAGTGGAAGGAGGAGGAGGATGGAGGGATGTTAGCGCTACCTATAGGGGAAGGTATAGACGTGATACATGAAGGTAAAGCCTGTTGGACTGACCTGTGGGGAGAGGCCGTTACCAACAGAGTTCATGTGGTTGCTGGACGCAGAGGGGCTCATGAAAGTATCAGAGTAACTGGAGAAGCTGTGGCGGTTGGACGACAGGCCATAAGCGGAGCTGCCATCGGCACTCAGACCTCCCTGGTGCATGGAGGATGGAGGCAGGGGCTGGGGTCTGTGCAACGTGCTGCCGCCCTCTGACAAAAAAACAATACAAAAAAGTGCACAGGTAAGAACAAATAGGAAATTGAAATTCTGCGCTGAAGCAACAACATGAATCACCAGGTAGTAACCTCAAAATGTAAGTTCAAGAGGTCATAAATCACAGATTAAATGTCCTTCCTGCAAATTCTTCAGCCAATAAACACAACGCTGAACATTAAAAGTGTTGCAGAAATGACCTGCGTCTCACAAGAGAAGAAGTGAAGGCTTGTTTTCGTCCCACTGTGACAAAGCTGTGATTGTAAAGATAACTACTTGCTGCATGGTTCTTATATACAGCACATGGTTTATAATGATGTTACCATGAACATAAAATATGGATGGCATACCCCAAATAAATAGCACTAATGTAATCTTTACCAAAATTAGATTAACCTCAGATCTACTTTAAGTTTCAAAATGGAAGTGGTTTTGTGTCTGGGTGCAGACGTGTCAGTCTTACCCTGTGATAGCGTGGTGCCGGGGTAACCGGACTCCTGGAGCTGGTACGTGGGTAGAGTGGGCATGCCCGTGGGTGGAAATCCTCCAGGAAGCAGGTGGTTGAAGGCCGCTAGCTGGTTTGCTCCAGCCTGTTTGCGCCATCGAGCTCGCCTGTTGCTGAACCACACCTACACAGAAGAAATTAACGGCACGATTTCAAAACAAAGTTCAAATTCTTCACAAATACTTTTATTTCATCAAGTGCAGCGAGCATGCAGACCCTCTGCAGAGTGGGCTGGCTCCTGCCACCTGTGATTAATCTGCCGGTTAGCGCGAGTGCTGGTGGTGGCTGAGAGTCGGCGGTCCCTGTGGGAGCTGCCACAGAGGCTCAGTGGTCTGTCCCTGTTGTTCTTAAGTGGCTGAAGCTGTGATCTGTGTAAACATGCTGCCCTAAGCCTCCTTCAGAGGGAAGAAGTCATTCAAAGGTCAGACGTAGGTGAGCAGTCTCCACATCCCACACCTCAAACTATTAGATGCTTTGCGAGAAGCCATCACTCCTCTGGAGTCACAGGGCAGCTTTATCTGTTGCTACACCGTTTTCAACGTGGTTGTTTTTAAAGCTTTAAAATTCACTTTCGAGAAAGTGTTTTAAACTCAGAGTTGAGACTCTTGAGTTCTGAGCCTGCAAATGGCAAAATGCTTCCAAAATGAGCAGCACTAAAGCACAGACACACAATGTCAACTCCCTGAAAGACAGGGGGGGGCTCTTAGTCTTTTGAACCGCAAAGATTTACACATTTTAAAAAGGCTTCTGCTCCAACAAAACACAAATATAATCAGGCTGTTTTGAAAGGAGCCAGCAACCTGTTCCATTTAGCCCGAGACAAGGCCCCGGCTTCACTGTGTGCCGAGGGTTGAAGGACATTGATCTATGCCTCGCACAGGCAATTCATCAGAGTTTAATACACTGTCAGAGCAGTTCATCTACTGTTGTGTTTCAAACGGCCCGGGCTATTGTGAGGACACATGAAAGAGGGGGGACAAAAGCCCCTCCATACGCCACGGAGAACAGTGGACACAAAGGGAGGGCGTCCCTTTTAAACAGGTCTTAAAGAGGGACACTTTCAAGGGGACTTACACAGCGACATACTCACTGCTTTTCAGGGGCTGCCTCTTTTTTTTGTACACACAAACATACATATAAACTCGTAAAGGCCTACAAGGGATCTCAGTCCAACAGAGATCTCAATTTGAATGTACTTCTTTTCCCACACGGTCAAGGCATCAGTGAAGAACTGTTTTTTTTGCTTAAAAGTTTAGTGGTGAGCGCTCACTAGAAAGAAAACAGGATTCAACAGGCGACGACTTGCAAACTCCTCAATTGTACAACTGCAAAACCAACATGAAATCTTTATCCGAGTCCGAGTCGCCTCTCAAGACCCCGTCTGAATCCCTCAATCGTGTATTCCAAAACAAATGTGGTGTGTGGCTGCGGTGAAATGTCCGCTATTGGGATGTAGTGGAGCGTGGACCGGGGTCTGAGCTAAGCTTCTAGTTGGGCCAGACAAACAGCTGCCTACAGAGGCGGGGTGGGGGTGGAGGGGTACGGTGGGGTACACCCCTTCCTTCCACACCCCCCCATCACTGCACCCCACAGTGCCACTTCACCTCCGACCTCATCCACTCACCCCGCCCCTCTTTTATGTTTGCACTTTCACTTCCTTCCCCCTTTGTCATCCAGGCTTAGGAAGGAGGTGTTCAATCATGGCCGACACAAAACACTTAAACGCTAAAGTCGCTTTTTTCTTCTTTTATTTTTAGATTTTTATCGTTTTCATTTTTAGTACTTTTCCCTTTGGTCCCTTACTTTACTAAAATAGTAAAGTTCCCAGCTCCTTTATTTATTGTGGCTGCTCTCTTACATTTTTAGATATTTCCTTTATATAAATATATTTTGAAATAATTTCCCATCACTGTGGATTTAATGTAAATCTTGATAATGAAATCCATCATAAACATGGAGCTTGGTGTTTTAGCCTTCATGCAATTGAAGTTTGAGAAAGTCTTTATGAGTCCAGACACTAAACAAACATTTATCAATCAGTAGATGTTTAGGCCTGCCATCATAAAACTACTGTAAAGGTGTCAATATTTAGCAAAATCACTTAAGCCTTTTTTATACAGGAATTCCTGAACATTTTCGAATCCAATTCTTTGGACATTCAGGGTTTGTCTTTCACCATAGAGAACGCAGCAGGAGATTGTTGGGGTCGGATGCACTCACAGGGTGTTCCTTAACCCTGACTAAGTGCTGTGAGTGGCAAAACATGGCGATAAACAAGTTAGATCTTTCTTTATTCGTGACTCGCTGAAGGCAAATGAGGACGTTCTCCGTCTTACACATCTGTTTACAACAACTAAAACAATGTGGCCACATGTGCCCTGACCACGTCCAGATGTGGTATGAGCGACTGGATCTCAATGTGTCATGGATGCATTTACACCTGTATCCAGAGCTGCCCACTTGTGATCATAACCAGCTCTATTCAGTTATTTTGCATGAACTCCAGTTGTATTGTGTCCACTTTGATAAAAATGGTACGAAAGGCGAGTTCATGTCACGGACGGAGTGCTTCCTCCAGCAATCATCGCGCCCTCGGCACAGACTGGGATAAACATGTGAACCAGTGATGATGCACATGTGCCCAGCTGCTCATACGGTATCACACACATGCACACACACATTTGCTCTCACACAGTCTAACACACAGCCCGAAGCTGAGGATTTGAGGCTGCGCTCTGGAACCTGATCACAAAGTCACCTTGGACCACAGATTCTCCTCTGCTTTTCCCAATCCGGTTTAATTCGCTGCAGCACAGAGAGCCGCCGCGCTCCTCCACGTCTCCCCCTCTACCTACAAACGTGCAGTTCATGCATGTGACTCACTTCTGTCTCGTTGTCATGGACTTAGAGGTTTCCCAGCGTCCAGTTCACTTGGATATATTGGAAGCATATCTCTGAATCGTTGTGGAGTAAAGTTTTGGAGGGAAACAGATGAGAAGTGCATCTTATAGAAGTCAAGCAGCTTGTGAACCAAAGAGGAAGGCTGGAAGGAAGACCCAGTTGGAGGTGGACAAAGGGTGAAGGTTGTTCCACAGCAGAGGAGGGTTTAGACAAAAACCTCGAACCTGCAATCGGATGACAAACCTGCAAACACACGTTTCAGTCTCCAGCTCGAGTTTGGCTGCCTGCATCGGTTCATTGCTTTCAATCTCCCATTCACTCCACGCCAAAAGAATCGATTCCTAGCGATCTAGAGGCACTTTGCATTTTCTCATCTCTGATCAGCGATAATACGCTGCAAACATTGTAAACCTGTGACACTGCAGTGCAGTGAGAAAATAAAAAAAAACATCTGTGTTGTTTTCTCTTAAACAGGATCGCTCATATTTCAGAATTCCCCCCGTTCAGTCAATCCTCCATGAATTATTTTGTCAAAGACGAGTACTGAATGTGTGTGACGCCTTTCAGGAGCCAATTTGCAACATTCGGTAGATGAATACCGAGAGCCGAGATAATGACAAAACAAAATGTGCTGCTGACTTCATATCCACAAAAAACACAGAGGGGTGATGCAAGCAGCCTCAACATACAAATCCTCTTCTGTCTCATACCACGCAATACCTCCCCCCCGAACTTGCACACCTCCCCCTTCTCCTCTCTCCTTCCCCTTTTCTTTCCCCTCTCTCTCTCTCTCTCTCTCTGATTCCCTCCCTGCTTGCCTTCCAGACTGGCACTATGCTAATTAAAGTAGCTAGGAGTATGAATTTGAGAGGAGAGTGGGATTAGCTTGATAAGTATCAGGAGTACAGAAGCACTGTACCAAAGTCATTTAAATTCTAATAATAAGAAACTGTTAGAACATTCACACTGATGCATTGCAACAATTTCTCCCCGACAATCTACACAAATCCTATTTATTCCTTTATGAAACATAAACCCACACTGGCGGGAATACAGTTGCCTGTTGGGTTTGCTTGTCAGCACTCGGCTCCATTGTGATTTCCTCTCTTGCCGCTGGTACTTGACTAATATTATAACAATCAGGAAACTGTGTATTACCTCCTCACACCTCCCTATGGGATTATATTTTCAGCAGCTGTGTTGAAAAGTGGTTTAAGAGCACCAGCCTGAGTTTGAATTTGGCTCCACTGGTCTTTCACAAAAAAAATATGAGGAGGCCACACTCACATTTAGATCTTTTTCCCTCAGTGCTCATTCCATACATCAACAGGCCAGCACAAGCCACAGATAAAGAGAGAAACTTTTTACCAAATTGATTTGCACGCTTCGTAAAAAGCAATGCTTATACCTTATTAGATTCCATGGACTATAATAGCTACATGCAGAATGTTTATTGGTAATGAAAGAGGATCTATGTGACAGATTTGGTAAAGCGAGCTGGTGGCGGCGTGCTGAGATGATGAGCCTCAGCCCAGACTCAGAAGTGAGTCTCTTTAAAAACTTCAGTTTAAATGGAGGAGAATGTAATTTGCTTCATCTCTGAGTGCTGATTTACAGCGGCCTGCAGCCCATATCCTCCCGTCTTCTTCGCCGCAACCCCCACCTGGTCCGCCCCACAGAGGAATCGGACACAAACACTGCTCTCTTCTCTAATAGCTCATGGAATGGCTTTGCCGCCAGCTCCTGTTAAAACTGAGGGGCTATCAGATGGAAAGTGGCAGCGCTCACTGCATCAGCGCAGCGTATACTGAAGGTAGAAGTTGGCAGTATCCTCTCCCGCCGAGACAGCCTGGAACTAATCGCTGAGAGATATGGATCATATCCCACAATTTGTCAGTTGGGGTGATAAAACCATTGTGAGGCTCGTGGTGGTGAAGCAGCGCTGGTAGCTCTGCTGAAAGGGGCAGTGGGGCTGATAAAGATGGATGGTGAAAAGGTCTTTAAATGGCAGGCGAGGGCAGACACAAGGGAATTAGCTCTGTTTATGAGTTTGGGTTGTGCGTCAGTGCTAAGCCAAACACTTCCACAAGAATCAAGCAGTTTAATTTACAACACAGAGGTGGAGAGCCGGTGCAGCCGTGTCTGCACCTCACCAGTGCCGTTTACCTCAATCTGAGGAAACTACTTTCCACATTAACACCGTTTTTAATGACACGAGTGAACCATGACTGTGGACACAAATTCAACTTAAAATATGAGTGTGTGAGACCCCTCCGACATCCCCAGCCTCTAGTTTTTTCCTCAGCCTCAAACAGATTAGTCTCTGAGCGACATCTGGAAGATGCGTCATTGCAGCTGTGCAGGAGAAACTTTGCTCTCAGGCCAAAGGGTCTCCTCTCTCCTACCCTGTGATGGGCCATTTGGGCACCTACATATGAAAGCGCAGCTGGTTGAGATTTTCAGAACACGGCCATACAAACAACACACACATGCACACACTCATTTTTATTATCTTTATTATTATCAGTTTATTTAAAAGGGTTACGTGCTTCTATGTTGTATGATATGACAGTAGTGTTAAGAACTTGAAAAACAATCAGACTCATAAGAAGTTACAGAGTATCCTCTTGTAAACACGCTTGAACTGAAGTGCAACTTTGTCCATTATTGCTTCGTAAGCTTCTCAGAAAATTAAGTTTGAGTTGACCTTTTGAGACTTTCAAAGACTTTCAGAATTAGATTATGAGGAAAACAGCATTAACAAATTAAAGCCATGACTCAAATTCCACAGGTTTTCACATGACATCATTTAAGTCTATCATCAGCAGAGAGACAGCAGCCATTCCGTTTTCCTTTTCTTCTCTCGCTTTCATGGTATTTTTGTTCGTCTCCATAAATACACAGGTTCTAATACAGGCATGGATTATTCTTTCAGACCCGAGGTGTCACTGCCCTCTGTGATCACTATGACTCGCACTAGAATGATGTATTTATATGTGGCATTAACGATATAATAAAAATGTTGGTTGGTGCAATTGTGTGGTTAATTTCCATCATATTAGAGTGTTGGAACCCAATTAACCCAATGCAAAATTTAATTTACTTTTAAATCAATACTATCAGATTGTCCTAGAGTAGATTTTCCATGAGATTTATTGATGCAGCCTTTAGTTCTCCCACCTTTTTTCCACATTTACCTCTTATACAAGCAAAAAAACAAAAAAACAATATATTCCTCAATAACAGACAAGAGATAAATTTCTCTTCCCTTGAGTGAGGCATTAAACGCTCAGACGTAGGACATCACTGCATTTTGGGGGGTTTTAAGATGGACAAAGACATGTGTGGAATCAGTTACCCCCCAACTGCATGTTTGTAGTGTGATGAACAGTTAGCATGCGGTGAGGAGTTTGGGAGGTTCAGAGGGAGTGTGAACGACTGTGGTAAGAGGAGAACGGTGCCCCAGACCCTTTTTTTTTTACTAGCGGCTGATTGATTAATGTTGTTGTCGGGGCATAGGTTCCCAAGAGAGGATGAGGAACCCTGTGTGATATGTGGAAGATTTTACAAGCAGCGGCGAGCTTGAAAGTGATGGGGATGAGATCCTGGCCAAAGGCCGAAATGAGAAATCCATCAGGAATGCATTCCCTTTCTCTCCTCTGTCCCCCCCCCCCTCTTTCTCCCAGTATTTGGAAGAACAGCTGTTGCTATAACTCTACTGTACACATCTTCCTTCAATCTTACATACAACCACAGGGCACCCAGGCTGTCAAAGAGTTTTGCGGGTCTGAGCTGTGAAGATGGGGAGCATTGCTGTCAAATCACTTAAAACACGGAGTCTAATGGTAAGCAGCCAAACATGCACTGTGTGATACGGGAAAAGAGGGTCACATCTTGCTGAGAGATGAATGCAGCATTGCCGTGGGTGAAAGACTAATATTTTCACAACCTTTTGTAAGTGGGGGAATTCAGTGGTGTTATGCTTTTTATGGGCGTGTTTGGAGGAATTACAGAGAGGCATGTGCCAGGTGTGATCGGGTGTGAGCGTCTACAACAGGCTGCAGCAGAAGCAACATATTTGCCTCAGTGATGCTCAGGACGGAGCTACTGCAGCACATCAATGTTGACAGGTGCAGCTTTTAGAGTTAGCATAGCTAATGTCCAATTATACATGTGTTTAAAGAATCAGTACACTCAAATAACAAAGAAACTGTTACAGAGTGTTGCCTCACTTACCTCGAGTGGGATCTACAGGCATGCAGCCCTTTTTGTTCAGAGATTTCTCACCCCACCTCCACCTCAATACCATGGAGGTAAATGTAATTTTGTTTACATGGAAGAAAGAAAATCTACTGACAACCTGTTTTTCTATGTCACAGTCCAAAACAGTTGATTGATTGGAGCTTTGTTCTATCAAAGAAACAGTTCCTGTGAAATCTGACTGTGCTCCAGGAGTTGTCCTGAATATCATGTTCATTTCTTCTGGTTTAATTATCCCCACGCCGGTTAGAGTTTTCTATGCTTGTTTGTCTGTTAGTTTGTAGCATTACACAAAACTACCGGACGTATTTCTACAAAATGGTGGAGGGATGCAGTACATTCACAGTATGTGTCTGAGAAGAACCTATACAATGTTGATGCATATTTGGATCAGGAATAGTTCACTTTCTCTGTCAGTCTAAGATATTTACTTAAAAAAAATAAAAACAATTCATTGATTTGCCAGGGAATAATAATGATAATAATTAATTAATCTATATAAAGAAAATCAGGCATATTTAGGAACCTGATTGTGTACGATTTGGTGCAGCTTGATGGAATTTAAGGAGACTGTTGGGCAGTACTGCTTCTTTTTAGTTTTTAAAATGCAAAATACTCCATCAATTTTCCAGCACATGGAAAAACCAAGCAAAACATTTCCACATGGCACTAGAGATATGAGAATGTGTGTTTTCATGCAGGCCTGTTACAGAACAATGTGTTTGCTCACATCCGTATGTGTGCTGTGCTGTAGTCTGACCTGTACTCTGGCCTCTGTGAGTTTCGTCCTCTGAGCCAGCTCCTCTCTGGTGTAGATGTCTGGGTAATGTGTCCGTTCAAAGGCCTTCTCCAGCTCCTCCAGCTGCTCAGCGGTGAACGTAGTGCGACTGCGCCTCTGCTTCCTCTTCAGGGGCAGGTCGGGCTCCGAGTCTACATCTGAGCCCTCATCTGTGCGGTTACCTGAGGTGAGGAGAAAAGGACACAGGGCCATCTGTGTGTGATCGTGGAGTGAAAACAAGTAAAGAGGAGTCTTTTGTGTGAATTAACCGAGGGGTGTTTGAGGAAAATGGTATCAAATGTGAGCTGAAACCGATCATAAATTAGCTCTAACAGTATTATCTGCGTTTTGGAGCCTCTTTTGTTGCAGAAGAGAGGGGGACTGGCAACATAGAAGATTCAAATGACAGCTTCTCCTCTCTCAATATACAACTGGGAGAATATTATCTTAATCTGTGGATATTTATTTAATGTAGAGGAGGCCCTGATACACAATCCTGCCTCTGAAAGGGGCCCCAGAGGCTGTGAAGGCAGAGGGCTGAGGGGGAGTGGGGGTGTTCGTGGGTAGAGGGGTTAATCTGCACAGGCCACCTTGCTGCTCCTCACCCTGCTTTTCTCTCTCAGTGGCCCAGGGCACAGTGCTCATACACAGCACAGCCAGAGTGGATAAAATAGAACACAATATCACACCGAAACCATTCAGCGCCATGTGTTTCCGTCTGCTGTCATTAAATGAATCACAACATATTTTACATTACTTTTTAGGCATTCAACTAAGCTGAATTTTTGCTCGAGGAACATAGATAGAGCACAAAGATGCACAATCCAGGCCGACAGGGAAATTTCTGACAGCAAATACGCATTACCATTGCACATTACCGTTATAACTGAATTTAGAAAATTGCATCATTTTCACCTCCTCTGCACGTCTATTCAAACTACATGGCCCTTTTCATTTCATGTCATAAAATTCACATTTTCATAATTTCCTCATTGAGACATTGACAAGGCGGCGTGATGTGCCAGTGTTGCTCCAGGCCCCTTTTGGATTGCATCACGCACCGTCCAGAAAGTGTGGGAGAGGGAAAATAAAGGCAGATATTGAAGAAGAGGGTGTAAGAAGAGATTTGTGCTTCTGACAGTGGCCCCTCGCTATTCAGCTCAAATGAAAACTATAACGCTCACCTGAATGTTTTGCCTGAGTGAGTTCCTGCCGCCTGATTCATTGTCTCACCGCTGCGATTTGTCTGTTTCAAGCTCACTCCAACATCAAATCTTTCAGAGTAAGTGGACAAAAGAATACTCAGACTGCGCCTCCAAATAACAACTGTGAGAACAAAAGAGCAACAGAGCTGGCGGAGACTCAAGGCCAGCTTCAGAGTTTAATTAAACAAGGAATTAGGGGATTATATGGAAGCTATCATTACAGGCCACTCCATGAGTCTTCTACGAACATTTTTTGTCCCCCTGAGCTCATGCTCAATGATTCTCTGTGGATTACATGTGGCCGCAGGACATGAGGCCGCATTCATTAAATCAATTCTTCAGTCTTATCCTTTTTAATAAAGATTGATTCTTGAAGCACAGGCTCACTCCACTGCAGAACACCCTTGAACATACAAAGTTGAATATGTACATACACCACATATCCCTTTGTTGGTTTTCATGAGGATGCGTATATCCATTTGCCCGGTAACTTGCCGTGACGACACTTGAGACCGGCCCAGCAGTGTACAGATCACTTTCCAAAGTCACCTCTGCGTCCTACAGGGAGACCCTCGAGTCGACTCACACTCAAGGGGCTCGGAGAAAGACACCAAAGTCTGCTCCTGCTCAAATTATTTTCTTTTCCTCCCCCCTTTGTTTGAGGTTCTCTTGCAGACTTTATTTTGCGAGTAAACCGCTGCGGTAATCTGTGTCACATTTAGCATGCTATCAGGCTAATGACTGATAAACCTCCGCAGACAATGGTGCATAACCCTGCTCTCAATTAAGCACAACACATCTGCTCTTGTACATGAACCAGAAGCACAAGGTCGACAGCCCTGCCTGTAATGAGTAAGGGAAAATGGAAAATGGCACACACTGAATGGGGGCCAACTGGGATTGGGGTTGAATGTAAAGCTCATCAATATGCTGGTGAGTAAAAAGACAGAGGACGTCCAAAAACACATGTCTGCTGTCCAGACTGTTAGTTCTGGTTAATATACAGTGGTGGTACAATAAAGGACCAGTCCGTTCATGGATAGCAGATGGTTTAGAAACTGGTCTCAAAGGCTGCATGACAGTAAATATCTTTTTCTGTCTTTTTTCTGGACGAAAACACTTTAAGTTGTAAATTTAAGTCTGTTTTCATCTCACCCTAAAGACAAAATGAGCAAATATGCAAACTGGAAGGGTGCTAGGAGAACGGATACCTCCGCCAAAGCTAACACCTTATGTCACTGAGTTAAAGAAAGTGAAAAACAACTGATTCTCCTTTGGCCTGTATCCCACCCTACTGCCAAGTTTCAATAAAATCGGTTCAGTAGTTTTTGCGTAATCTGGCTACCAGTCAAACAAACCAAGTAACAGCAATGAAAACATAACCTCCGTGGCGAAGGTAACTAAATCCCTGCAGGGCTGCTGAGTTCAGTTTCTTGATGCTTCTCTCGACACAAAAAAGGTGCTCTGTGATTACGCCTTTGTATAATAGAACTGGTGTAATTTCCACTCAAAGGTTCAGGGGATATTGATAAACCGCTCCTGCCTTGTCTCATTAGTTATTGTCCAATTAGAATGTAATTATGTGCCATCCAGTGGGCATGATTACTGCCGTGTACTCTCCTCCAGGGGCCCTCTAAGGTTTTGCCCTGGTATTGATTTAATATTGTGCCCATTATGAATAAGAGTTAATTAGGTTTACACATTGCTTTGTCGAGGTAAGAGCTTGATTAAGATTGAGGATAACGTTGGGTTTTGTTGAAGTAAAAACTACCTTAACCTAAATGGTCTGGAATGCCGGGAATGAAATGACTGGAATACAGAGCTTCGGTACTGAAGAGGATCAATCAATGACAACTGAATCAATATTGATAAACTAATGAAGGTGATCACATTAAAGAGGGCTGATGTTAATCTCTGCAAACATGACATTCTATAAACTATACTGATCTTTATCGTATAAATCACCATGATCCACTGCTTTATACTAACATAACAGGTTTTGACAGTGCACTGATGGAGCCAGATGTCAACTGAACAACAACCTTACTGTTCACTTTCCAAGCAAAATACTTTCTTTACCACATTTTTTCTCAAGTGTTTCTGGAGCATCATCATTCATGTTTAGTTTGAAATGTTTTCCAGCTGTGATAAAGTTTTCTTTTCAGTTCAGAGAATATTGTGGATCAACAGCATTCAAGTGAAGTCAAGTGTACTCGCTCTACATACTCAAGCTTGTTTAGGGTTTGGATGGAGTATGGTTTTAGGACATGCAGCTAATAAGTGAGAATTCTGTCTTTTCATAATTGAAATCGTTTTTTTATATTAGATAAATATCATGTTTGTATGGGTGAATCATTCTCCTAGAGAACTTCATGTTTTATACAGAAACTGTCTACAGTGGGTGTACACACACAATTATTGTGTTATTAATTAATGTCGAGTGATTAACGTGGAGAACCACACTTTGACCCTGATGTGACTCTGTTTTAATGACGCTCTAACTCTCTGACTTTTTAGATAAAACAGAGTTAAACTCTTGAAATACTCGAGCAGCTAGTTAATAATTTTGAGGTTACCTTGAGGTTTAAAAGCCGCTCTCTCTCCCCTGAGATTTCACCGCTGACCTCACAGACAGACTCCTCAGACTACAGGCAGATGGGATCCTCATCACCTCCTCATATCGACCCCCCCCCCTACATACTCACTGCTCTACTCTTCTTCCCTTCAACCCCTCAAACCTTTACCCTCGAGATACTGAGGTAACATAGATTAAACAAGCAGCTGTCCATTCAATACTGACAATTAAACAAGTGATATGTAAAGTTCCAGATTTATGATGCATAACAAGAGCAATGAACTTCATGTCTACTCGGTTGTTGAAAATACTACATCAGGAAATTCAATACTGTGCAGAGGTTTTGAATGACACAGATTGAAGGGCCTAAAGTAAATGATTACAAGACGTTATACTGTTACCAGCATGAAATCTTATATTTTTTCTGAGCTTTATTCCTTTTCATGTGTAGTCTTCTATCAGCTCTAATGTGAAAATATAAAAAAATACATGAAGGATATAATCACAGTAAAAAGGATAATAATAATAATAATAATAATTATATACCCTCAAATATAAGTGCATTTAGCAAATGATGAAGTCAGGGAATTATTATATTTTTGCATTTAAACATACAAACAGAAATAAAAAATGTCACTGTTTAAAAGGTTGAAAAAACAAAATCATGCTTTTGCAGCTGTGCAGGTGTAAAGTCGTTTTTAACCTTCACCTGTGAGCAGCACTGACTTAAACTAAAGTTGTTCTCTAAAGCCGCACCATGTCAGACTGTCTCTGATATCATAACCCGTGGCCCTCATATCAGCCATACCTTTGCAAACTATCCAAGACACAGGGACAAAAACAGACAGGGCTTTGGCAGTGCAGCATTAGCTCATAATGGCTCATTTTGAAAAGCATATTAGTTCCAGCATAATTACAATCAGGCCTCACGCTCAGTGTTTTGCAGGCATTCACAGGACCAGCCTCTGAGCACCGAGTCACACCAGTTGACTGTGACTGACAGCAGATTTAGTTCAAAATGCTGTTTTTTCCTCCCTCTTTTTCCCCCACGGGACAAAAATAACACCGCATCCTTTCTCCCTATTTATGTTGACTTGTTTATTTTGTGCCTACCTTTTGTCGTAGTTGATGCTGCAATTATACTTTTTGTCAGTCAGAGGGGGTGAATATCAAAAGGCCTAATTATGCAAACAGGCCTGTGATAAGAGGCATCTGCCTGAGATGGGATCTGCTATCTCTGACATGCATCTGTCTCTGTGCTGTCTCTGCTGCTCCAGGCCTGCATATAAACAGCCCTGCCTGTCCCCGGGACTGCACGCAATTCAACTGCTAACACTAGAGTGGAGGGATGTTTTTTCGGGGGCGGGGTGGGGGATCGCGCAGCAACATCAAATAGCTAACAACTTCCCAATTTGCATTTTTCCGAGAATGGTGCAGCATCTCTGCTTAATGCACTTGCCTGTTCATCCCAAAGGGGTTGCCAAGTTAAAGGAGGCATGTGATTCAATGCATTTACCGAAGGATGTTTCTGAGATAGGAACCTTATGTGAATACAAGATAGACGACAGCGATAACCAGAATGGTTTAAAGACAAATTCCCTATGAATAATCTCTTCCTGTAGTTATCTCCCTGCTCACGAAAAACAAAACGTGAGCATAGAGCCTCTGCAACGTGTCGGAGATTTAATTCTGTATATTAGATATATTCAGATCAACATAACATAAAAAAGGGTAATGTGTAAATGTGGCACTCGGTTTGGTGACATCTCAAAATACATAATCAATTTCCACTGGCTGTCAGTGACCTTCTCTGGGCAGTGATTTGACATTTAGCTGAAATTGAATCTGGAGGAGAAGTGGAAGTTTACATATAAGGATATTTTAAATGCACCTATCTAAAATAAAATCATTCTCACCTTAAGGGACAGATGCCATGGGATAGGTTTTGTCTCGTACCTCGTGTCAATACGTCAGCAGGTGATTGAGGGCCAAAGGCATTTGTCCCAGGATTTACCCGCAGGATGAGGACAAGTGGAAGTAAACTAAAATTTGTGCTCTACCAGTACGGAAATTATACTTTATAAAGGAACTTTTAAAAAGAAGTGGATTGATGAAAATATTAGAAAATGCTGCCTGTTACCAAACGCACATCCCTTTAGTGGCGGTGTCAGAGTTTTAGACTCTTTTACATCAACATTCCTCAAGAAAATTCCAAGACTTTTCTTCCCTTGTCTCATGGACAGAATCACATTCTTTAGAAAAGGAGTAGGGGGCTTGAAAAAGAGGACAAAAATGCAAGGAAGGAAGAAAGATGGGAGGCTCTATAATGTTTGGCTCTCACAACAAACAATTAGCCCCCTTTTCTGTGTTTGAGGTGGGGAGAAAGTGAGAGAGAGTGAAGAGGAGGGGGGTGCGAGAGAAAGCAGAGGAGACAGACAGGGAGAAGCAGCGAGAGCGATGCTCTTTTATGGCTCTTGTCATATGGATGAAGGCACGGCGCGTCCATGAGAGCGCACGCTCACCTTCAACAACAGGGCGTCCACTGGGCCTCCCGGCCTTTTCAGCCTGGAGAGACGAGCTCCTCAGGGGGCCATTAGAGCATGAATAGGGGCCTGACAGCCCTGTGCAGCTCCGCAGGGCATCCATAAACGCTGACATATTGACTCCCCATGCCTCTGCACTGCACTGAGTGTGAAAGCGTGAAGGGCTTGAAGGGTGGGATTCTTTTTCTTTAATATACTACTGACTAAAACGAGTAATTTAACAGCAATATGATTTGTTGCTTTTGGCTCTTTTTCTGCATGAAGAAAACACTGTTGTTCACCAGACTATTGTCTAAGTTTGGTTTTTCCATTTTTGAAAATATAAGTTATTGTTTTAAGGGGGGCAAGGTAACATGCACATAAATATGTTTGTTTCCAGGATTTAGATAATCAAAAATCCTGTATTTACTTATATGCTCCTGTACTAGAACAAAGTCAGAATACAGAGGATCTAACGAAACTACAGAGAGACTTGAAAACAAAATGTGAACCTTGTCACCAGCTGTCACTTCCCTTACCAAGACTGAGCTTCACACCAGGTTTCTTCTTCTTCTCCTTCTTATTTAGAGCAGAATGTCATCGCCTCAGCTTAAGTCTTTACTAATTGAGGTCACAGTGAAAGTAATGAAATTAACAGAGAGCACAAGAAAGTAAAAAAGAAAGCCCATTGGGGGTCTCTGCCAAATGGCACTGGAGCCAGAGCCCCGGTCCCCAGCTAAAAGCTCTAAAAACCTACGCAGGAAATCAAACAGTGATGTCTCAGGGCTATGAGCTGAGGTCTCCTGGAGGAACAAATCATTTTCTCAACAAAGCCAAAGAGAGATTACTGGGCACAGTATAGGAATGCACAGCGGACATTTTTATGTGCCCAAGGGAAGTTTCCTAATTTTCTGGACGAGGCTGGGCAGCAAATATTGTGTAAAAGTTTTGAGTGATACAGAGGACATTATGGAGGGAGGACAAGTTGGGAAGACTGATGGAAACTTTAATAAAAACTCAGGATTCATGTGCACGAAGCAGAGAAAATATGAAAATGTTTCATCAATGGGCAGTAAAATAAAGGTTTTTAATCTATTTTGGCTACTGCCTCATATATTTGAATACTCCTGTACATCCTGTTTTTGAAATCTGAAAAATAATAAAATAAAAACACAAAGTTTGCTTTGAAATAAACAAATGTAATATATTATCAAAAATACTATTATTCTACATTGTATTCTGGTCCCCTGATACTTAATGGATCGCAAGTGAACAAACTGTTGCCAATTATTCAGAAATTAAATGAATATTTGCTGTTAAATCCTTTTTCTCTGGGCAGAGTGAAGCATCACAGTGCCTGGCATTAGTTTGAGATATTCCTCACATATTGAGGGTTTGTAATGTGGCACAGTAGCAAAGCTTTTTATACTGAGACAACATATTCCCCAAGGAGAGAATGACTGACGATGCAGAAATAAGCCCATTAGTTGAAAATGGAGGGGGGGGACAACATTTGAAGTTGTTATTTTGTCGGCTGTAGGACGGGAGCCCCGCCCCACTGTTTGGACAACAGCTTTCACATTTTAACTCGGTGGCGAAAAAACACATTTCTGATTCGCAACACTTAAGGGAACGTGTTTATTGTCTTGTGGTTGTGGAGAGAAAAAAAACATGCACAATTAAAACAAATGAATATTTCAGTGGTGAAGCACATCAAGAGCATAAAATGTGAAATGTTCTGGCGTTAAGTAGCATAGGCTAATGGCGATTTTTAAACTAGCAGACCATGGTCAGTGTCTCTCATTCATCACTGAGGGAGAGCACTGTGCGAAACGTAATTACTGTTGCACATTATGTGGGCTATTCCTGTATTGTAATAAAATTAGCCAGAAATGCTTTTTGTCTTTTCTAATGCAGCTCCATGGTAACCACTGGACGGCCATAATGCAGAACACCACCGTGATCTGTGCCAGCTGTCAGAGTTTGACAACCCGAGCCGCCAAGGCAAATTGGAGGAAACTACATTTCTTTCAGTAAATTACGTGGCTCTGACCTGCTCATCTATTACAGAATTTAACATGGGGCATGATAAAGCTGGAGATGTCCCGATGGGCTCCACACTCATTCATGTTACACTCGGCTTTATTGTTTGGAAATATAACAAGCGCTTAATCACAAAGACAAAGACCTTTTCCCTGCCAGAGGTCTTGGTCATTATTATATTGTCCATTTTAAACATTGTCCTGAGATCTCTTCAGGCAGGCGAGGAATTCAATTAGACCTTACAGTTTATTCTACATACGTTAGATTTGTATTTGTAATGACGGGACTGCTGGTTATTTTACTTGTATCACTTTTACTGAATCCGCATCATAATTAACATTCCTAAAAAATATAATGGAAATAATAAAACCCCTTTTGAAACATGTCTATATGTATTGAAACACACCAATGTGTGTATTATAGGTGCTCAATCTGATATTTGCAAAAGCAATCATTAAAAAATGATCTTTCACAGGATTGAAAAGAAAAAATTCAAAAAGACATAATTTGGTTAGTTTGACCCATTAATATATTTTTATTTTTATTTGGTTTAAATCATAGAAACAACTTAATTTGTAAACTTTCATCTTCTGACTGTGTCCTGTACTCTACAGAATCACTGGTGGAAGTTTTGTGGGCTTCATCATTATCTAATCTGTGATCCAGTGACAACATTTATATTGTTTGGTGAATAACTTATTAGGCAAAATGACTACGATTCATGAAATTACACGGTTATTTAACTACTGCTTACAGCCGACATTACTCTGTACACTGTCTGTCATCATTTGGCAGTTCACCTAAGTCGAGACCAAAACAAAAAAACCTCCAGTCTTCATGAGGACAATAACGGGAGAAATGTAGATGTTTAGGGATTCTTTTCTGAGTTGTGTGATGCTTTAATATCGTGGACGCTCAGAATCATTTTACTGCCTGTTAACAAATCGTTACTGGTGCTTCCTGACAACAGGCACCATTGTCTGTAAAGGTCATGAATTCAGTTAATTACATTTGTTTATTGTAGCAAACTAATGACAGCTTTTCTAATAACAGAACAATGGCAGCAGGAGGTTTGTTTTGTTTGATGTTGCCTGAACTGAATTACACTTGTTTGTATTTATTTTGGAGGCCTAGAGGATAAAGACACTAAGAGGACATCTCAAAGCAATTAAATGAGATTTCTGTCTGATAACAAATACTATAGGTTTTTTTCCCCCATTAAAACCATTGCAGCTAATCTCCCCTGCTGAGACCACTTGTCTCTCCTCATGGCATTGCAAGGAATCAGAAGTGTGAGACAAATAAATGGGCTTTAAAAAAACATTGTCGAGTAACGTTTCCACTCGAGAGCAGCAACAGCCCGCATGTCAACTCATTCTCTTCTCATTTCCTGCACTCTCGTCGCAGAGACACCTCTGTCTAATGAAGGAGAAGGGACTGCAACCCCACAGGGTCTGTCATCCCTGAGTGTTGTTTTCCCTGGACAGCCCAGTCATTGTCCACCTCCACTGAAGGTAATACTCACCAATCGGGATTCATTACAACACCAAATCTACCAATGAACTGCCCACCACAGGCGCAAACACACGCCTGCCCGAGAGAAGAAATAGGCGTCCAAGGGACCCCCCCTCCAAACTAAATTGGATTGCCAATACGGCCCACAGACATTTGAGAAGTCGAGAAAAACAATGGAGCAGAAAATAAATACTGCAAAGCCACAATGATGGCTCCACTTTGTAAACTAACACAGTATTGATCGTCTTCTTTTTTTGTTTGTTTAGAAAAGCCTCATCCCTGCTAATAGCTGTCTGAGAGTGTAATCTCTCCCTTGTCCTCCCCCTCCTCTCCTCCCCTCCACATTCCCTATTATGTGGTTTTCTTTCAGCGCGCCTCAAATAGTTTAGGTTCAGTGTCGCACTGGGGTACGGGGCATGGGACTGGGGACCAATTGTTTGCTAATGTTGACACCTGCCAGAGCAGGCTTGGTCTATTTGGGGCCCGCCAAGCTGCAAACTGGATGCTCCCCCTCTTTAGCAAGATTAAGTGTGGGTTGCTGGGGTCACAAATCACTGGACTCCCTCTGATGTTGTTAGGCACAGAGCCAGAGACTGAGCGGACTAAAAGAGAAAGCTGAGGAGGGAGGAACAGAGGAGGGAAGAGGGATGAAGAGTGACAGTCTATTGTTTGCTGAAAAGGAGGGGAATAATGTATCTTCTTGAGTGTGCGTAGCCGGTGTGTCCCGTCCAAAGAAATCAACAGTGGCTCCATGTCACCAGAGCACACAGCAGACTTCTGCCTCACTTTATGTGCTCATAGATGATCAGGAATATTTGAAATCTTTGTTTAAAACTTAACATTAACAGGAAACTTATTGTCACAGTCTGCACACAACAAATTGTGTAGTTCCCTCTCTCAATATATAGCATTAGTGGTAGGAAGAAATATGATGCAGCACATAAAGCCAATTTTCTTTAAGATTACTTCTTTGAGAATAAATAAACATAAAAATATACTGACTTTTCTCTCTTTTTTGAGACACATATATAAAGACCAAGAGAAAGCCAGTTAATGGGCAAGGCCATGAGAGACAGTGCTCAGCTCCTCCTCCTCCTCCTCCTCCTTCCTTTGCAGATGTACATTAATGCAAAAGAAGGCAGCGTTGTGAGCTGCTGCAGAAGCGCCCTCTCTCCCTTTAAAACTGCTGCTGTCCAGCCTGATCGTGTCAGTTTGAAGGCCCCCATTGAAAAGTATTCATGCATCTGCCTTTGAGGCACAATAGCAGCTAGTTTATAAACTGTCTGCCCAGGCACCCAAAGGCTTTAGTTCGTATTGTTTTCGGCCCCTTAATAAACTTTTTGGAGGAGTTCATCAACTCGCCTGAATAGCCTATGCAGCAAGTCTCAAGACAGAAAATAACAGAGGGGCCTTTTCTCCTCCCTCTTCTTTCTCTCGTCCTTTTCTAGTGGCTGTTCATCTAACAATGGTGAGAGCAGCCTGTCAGACATCACAGGGCTTTTTTTGTACCAATACAAGGGAGAAAAAAGTATTCAATAAACAGAGAAAGCGACCTCTTAAAATGGAAATGGAGGAATATTGAATTTTCACATTTGCACAGAAGGTTAAGGCTACTTTACTTACAAAATTATTTTTGAGTGAGCTGAATGTTGGGGTTTTTCAAGCAGGGGTTTGCAAGAGCGTGGAGTTCAAGTGATTAATATTTTGCAGAATCTGCACAACATGTTTTTTGCTGAAAGTCAGGAAAATGTTTGAATTTGTAAATTAAAACACTGCTGGAGGTGGGAAACACAGGACATTTTTGTATTAAACTATTAGTTTTCTGTTGCAGATTGCCTGACACCTGTTAGACAGGCAGCAGGAGAAAAATGATGGGATGCAATAAAATGTAATTTTGGCTGTAAGCCATTAATCCACTGTCATACCTTTAAACTCTGTGGAAACAAAATTAGCCAAACTTAAAAGTCTTTAATAGATGTCTGCTCTAATTAATTTCATACCTAATTAAAACAAGGCTACAGTCCGTGCAGACTTGCCTGTTTAGCCCGCTGGATGGCCATAATTGAAGTAATAGCAGGGGGGTTAAAAAAAAAAAGCTTGCTTAGAAATAAAAGCCCGCAGCGGTTCAATTCAACAACAACGCCATCCAACCAGGCAGCACCCCCCCCACCCCCCACCCCTCCACCATCTGACCCACAAAGGCCTCATTGGCTGCCCCGTCCTCACCACCTACTGTTTCCCACCGATGCTCTCGGTGCGCGTTAACACCCTAATTAGATGTGACAAGTTCAACGAGCTGGTTCCAGAGGAGGAAAAGCTGGTCAGGTTATGATTTCCGAGTCAGACTCACAGGGGGAATCTGTGGACAGCTGATTCCTGTCAGCCTCATTCATCTTCTTCCAGCCAATTAAACTTTATACTGCGCACAAAGCGACGCCAATCCGGGCCAGAGGCTGCGTTAAATACCCGGAGAGGAAACGCAAACGTCTGAGGTGATGTGGATATATGGGTATATATAAATATAGGCTCACAAATATAATAATAATAATAATACATGTAAAAAAAAAGGGACCAAGTATTTATAGTATATATAGTATATAAATAATATATAAATATCAGAAGTTGTAGTTGTATTCAATATTTGCCATGATGCAAAAAATGCTTCTGATATTTAGGAGCAACATTTCCTAGAGTAGCTGTCACAATACAAAAAATTGAATTTGTCAAAATATTATAATTTCCTGAAATAGCACGAAATTGATTTACTTCTTCATTATTAGGTTAGCAAATAATTGATAAATTGTCATTTTCACAATATGTCAGCCAAAATGACTCAGTGTTTTTTGATGGATTGCACCAAAAACAAAACAAACAAATGACAAAGTGAAAAAAAACTCTACTTTCTTTAAGCCCATACCTTTATTACTAATGCCCTCACCTGTTGACGTGTGTGTGTGTGTGTGTGTGTGTGTGTGTGTGTGTGTGTGTGTGTGTGTGTGTGTGTGTGTGTGTGTGTGTGTGTGTGTGTGTGTGTGTGTGTGAGAGAGAGAGGGAGAGAGACTCAGGTCAAACTTGACCAGAGTCAGCAGCAGAGGAGGGAGACTGTGAGCTTTGTATTTATTTTGGAGCAGAGCCCCGCAGGCACAGTCCAGGATCCCGCAGCCCCACGGTGAAAATTGGCGGAATAAAACACAGACAGAAACGGGAGACGCGCTGAAGCACCCCACTGTTGTGACAGGATACCTGGAGGGCAACGCTTCCTCTTTAATTTGTCTCGTATGGTTTGAGACCCCCAACCACACATCCAATCCTCAGAGTCTATATAAGCCTCCTGAAATTTAATTCTCGATGGTTAAATTATGGGCTATAATTAAATATCATATCATGTTGGAAAAATAATGCTCAGTGGCGTGGAGGCATCTTATCAAGTCGGTCTTCTTCGTCTCCTCTCGTTGTTATCACATTAATAGTAACAACATCTAAACTGGGCCTATCAGCATGTGCGGGGGAAATTGCGGGCTAAACAAAGGGCACCTATGGGCTTACAGCTTATATTCTGATATTTTCGAGCAGGAAATGTTAACCTTGAAATGCTACTATCTGCGTCTAACAATGTGCGATCATAACCCCATAAATGAGGGGAGAAATTGAATCCTTTTAAGTTATTAAGCAGGAAAGGATTATAAACTCGTCTTTATAAATGAGCTAGAAATCCCCATGTCTTCCTCTGTACACTTTTAAATTTCCCACTAGAAGCTGGGGAGGAAAGATTGCTCCTTTTCAAGAGCCCCACAAGAGATGGAAAAACCATTTTTGCGCCCAGATAGGGAGTCGTCCCACATGGTAAGCGCCACTTTAATTAATAGACAGCCTTGAGAGGTATCACTGTCAGCCTGGATAATGGCGGCAGAGCCACTGTTTGTGCTTCCATGAATATTTCTGATGTGATCAAAGTCAAATGCCAGCGCAGACTGAATTTAAGCCTGCTCCATTTTTTTTTAACTCAGCCTAATGCTGTCGACACTTAAAGCCCCCGACTCTGACACGTCTCTGTGGTGTGGTGGGCCTACGAGCTTAAAGTGCACACCTTCACATTCATGCATTACTCATTATACTCATAGAAGCAGCAGGGTTTCATGTTATTATGCTGCAGGGTTTGCTCAAGTTACCTTGGAGCCAGCGCGATCATTTCTTACACAGGTTGTAGCCCACCAAATATCGCGATATGTCACAAACAGACAATCACATCATTATTTTTGAATTTATTCTAAATAACTTATTTCAATGCAGCTCATTGTAGTAGTAGCCTCCACGAAATAAATGAAATTCTATATGGAATGTATTCTCCTTCCAAAAAGCATTTTTAGCTTATTACTTGAACAAATTTTGAAATTCGTGGCAACATTTTAGGCATAATGATAGACTGAGATACAATGCAGGCTCAATGCAATGTGAGCTACATGCATGAAGTCGATGTATTGATTATCTATTATTTTATTATAATATAATTATTTTATTAAAATATTCTGTTGAGCTCTTGCAAGTATTTTTTTTATATTGATCTTAATCATCATTTTATATTTGTCATCGTAAGTCTTCTTATTGTTTAACCCAAAAAAAAGTGGCTCTCAATTAAATGCTAAGGGTGTCAACAAAAACTACAGTTTTGGTGCATTACTTAACTGAAATTGAAATTTGTCACAGCATTTTAGGCGCAGACAGGCTGCTCACTGTGAAACCGTTTAATCAAGTTAGTGGTTACTAAGCAACGGAGTCGGTTACTAAGTTACCTGCCATTGAAGTTATAGGTACATGGTTTTAATGTGAGGTATGTCAGATTGTAAACTGCAATCTGACAGAACTGTCTAATTTGACTCAATGAGTATCGTGTTTTCCTAAGTGTAAAACATTTTCATAAATTGGTTAATTAAATTGCCAGTGTTTACTATGAATAGCTGGGAAAATGTTGAATATTAGAAAGAATGGCAGCTTACATAGAGACACACATTAAAGTGGCCAACTATTTAATTACCCTAAAATTTTAATTTAATATTTTACCACATTTATTATTTTTTCCTAAAAATGAAACCATAAATTTGGGATATTGAAATTTGTATTTTATTTTATTTTAATCGATCACATTCTGTCTTTCAGCTCCTGTCCCCTTTTTGAAAAAAAAATAAAAATGAAGGCCCACCGATGTAAATTCCAGTGAAATGTGGCTTGAGTGGCTGCGGGGACAGGGGAGGTTAATCCGAGTTTAATGCAGTGAAGCACAGCGCAGGGTCTGGGCTATGATGGGTATGTTATCTCTGCCCAACATTTGGGTCTCCCTCAATTTCCACCCAGCCAAATAGCTGCGAGAAAGTGCAGATGGAGTCACTCTCAATGCCTGAGGAAAAAACGTTATTAATAGCTAAATAACTTCCCCATACTTTCACTGAATCTCTCTCACACACTGTTCCAGATGGATTTGTTTGAAGTGGTCTCTCGCTTCATTCCCCTGTCCTTCTCATTCAGCACGGCTTTAGACCCGAAATATAGCTACATTATATTACCATACACTTAGAGACCGGCTGTGTGCGCGCGGAAGTGTGTATTATAGTTAGTGTGTCCGTGCGCGAGTGCCCTCATGTGTGTCTGTGACGTTGAGTGTGAGGGGCCGCTTTTCACACTCTTCATCACTGTAGGCTGAGTGTTAATACCAGCTAGAAATTATAATTATTATCAATGTTATAATTATTATTGCTGTAAAACATGGCTGTACCCGGTAATTGAGAATAAACCTAAAATAATCTGTGCGTAATTGCCTGACGCATGAGGTAAATTTCCAAACCTTTGCAGGTAGCTTACTTTACATGAAAAGCTGAGACAGGAAAGTGAAAACATGATTATTTTCTCTAAATATGTTTAAAACTAAGTGAGTGCCATATATTAAGTCTTAAATTATATTTGAATTAACAGAAGCCTCCTCCCCCTTGACTCCTAACCTGGCTCTCTGGGTTGTCTGACTCCCTCACGCGTCTCCACCGGGCTGTCACTTTCCATCCCTGACGCTCGGGAGTAATCCCACGTGGCATCTGTTTAATTAGGCTGAAGAACTCAGGTAAGCCTGCAATTCGCTCAAGTGTCGATCGCCTGTCTCAACCTCATTTGACGGCCAGGTTGGGTGCGTTAGTGTAGAGGCGGTTGGACGCGGGACAGCTGATTCAAATTCTACTTCTCTCCCTGAGTGCGCATGGAGCAAAACAAAGGGATGCCCAAGTTTGCGCAGCAACCTTTCCCCCATTCCTTGCGCGTAATTAAACTTTGGCACAGACTTAAACAGCCGCGCAAATGTGCGCACCATGGATGAGGAACTTGTCCCTGCACAAACAGAATGGTGGGTGGAGCAGGATCTCCGCTTGGTGATCACCACACGGTAAAAAAAAAAGAAAAAGGGCCCATTGGGTGGAACTATTTTCGTAGAAATAACACTTATATCCATGCAGCAAAAATAGAATTTACAAATATTGTAATGTGGTGAACAGTTTAAATACACGTTTTAATAAAGTTAGATTAGAGCTGGGATAAATCCGTGATATAACCCCTGAGAAAATCAAATACACAGACCTAATAAACAAATAGATAAATAAATAAAGTCTTAAAATCTGGATAAGTAAACGAAAAAAAAATCTCATGAATTTTGTGCCCAGGGCGAGCCACTGTGAGCTCCGCTCTGAGATGAAAGTGAAAAGAAATAAAAGGCTCTATTTAATCTGCTTTAAAACCCCTCTCCACATAAGGGCTGTGCTTCAAACTCGGAGAGTGAGGGGCTGATTGGGGATAAATACATTTCTTACCATGCCTGCGAGCTATTACACCCGGCACGAACACAGCCACCTATTCAGCAACCATCGTCTCCACTGCTTACTCTAATAAGTATTAACATTATTAAATGCCATCCGGATGCTAGTAGTCTAAACTGCATTACGCATGAGGGTGCGTCTTTTTATAGCAGCGTAATTCCGCCCCAATTTAAAACATAAGCAGCGCTACGAGAGAGAAAAAAAACACAGGAGCTGGAACATTATGAGGATATTTTGTGTTTTAACACTTCATAAGTCAAACTATCACATTATCCAGAAAACGCGTACTGGGCGCGGCTGAACAGACTCTCCAGAAAAAAACCGCTGGTGATTTGTAACCAGCAGGATCCGAAATGAACACTGGAGACATTTCCAACAAAACGGTGACATTTTTTTCTCATAACATTAATGCGTGGTGTGACAGAAGAAAAAAGGAGAGACCGTTTTCACGCTATCAACTGATTCTTCTCCAACGCCATTATATAAAATTACAAAACTATCTAGCAGCGGGGCGCACTGAATAATTCATCTCCTTTTATGTCTCTCTGCGCCCTTTGTCCAAACTTTTCTCTCTCTTTTAGCCGGGTTTTTTGAATGTGAATGGACGGGCCCATACTCTACTCTCTTTTTTTTCTCCGCTGCCATCTTTCCAGGATTTGCTTTTGTACCTCAGACTCTTCACTTTCAGAAAGGCGTCAATAGAGGGGAGGTTTTGCTTGTGAAGTCCAAATTCAAGTTTGAAATTTTTTTGGGAAGTGTCTTTTTTCTTATTTTGAGGTTTGGAAAAAGAGGGCGTTTCTTTCTTATCTAAACTCCATTCACACATCTTTGATCATCAGACAGCTTCATAGCACTGAGCCAGTTTCACTCCTCATAACCAAAGGCACCTCTAAACCAAAGGCCCAAATAATACATGAGAATAAAATCAAGAATTGTTGGCAGTGAACTAAAACGAACAATTCTACTTGTGTTAAAAAAATAATTTAGAAGAAGAAAATCATCACATTTGATAATTGAGAGTCTAATTATGTCCCCGGGTGCAACGTTATAGTTGCATTTAAATACATGCCATATAAAAAATATGAAACCCACATTGCATACCAATACATTTTAAGGTTATTAAAACCCCATAAATTCTATTGACAAATAGTGACAGTGAATACCTGCATCAAAGCTTTATTCCCCCTCCTCGCAGAGCATTACTAATAGAGCAAATAATAATGTGGACATTGATTTCCTCTTTAACTGACAAGTGGTGAAATGTCAGTGAACTGACATCGATTGTGAAATGGGTCAAACTGTCAGCTGTCGTTTAGGGGCTCGTTAAATGAGTGAATGGATGAGGAAGGCATTCGCCACACAAATTAATTTTCTGCAGTTTAAATACCTTCTGCCAAGGCTCTCATAAATAATTGAGCAAATGAACAACTGCTGGCTCGGAGTTAAAAGCAGGAATAAATTCTCCGTTTAGCTGCAGCTCGGATGTGGGACAATTTTCCCAAGAGGACGTTGAAGGGAGGAAGGAAAACATTTGCTTCCTGCTTACAAGGCTGCAATTTACTTTAAATGATGATAATAATAATGATAACAATACAATAATAATAATATCTGTATAGTGTAGATGATAATTTGTTATTCCAGACATGTACAAAAAGGGCCATATACTATCTGCTGTTAACTTACATTTATCACCGAGGATGCCATCGATGCTATGCTTTGTTTTCTTTTCTCCATCTTCATCCTTCTTATCACAGTCATCCTCGTCATCTTTTTTGCCAAATCGGGCCCTCAATACGCGGCTGATGGAGCTCACTAATGGCAAATAAAAAAGTAAATGGGTGATTAGCCCTTAAAACCCATAGAAGAACCATAATAATCCTATCATACATTTATTTTAGAAGGACAAAATATAAATGTATATATAAATATATAAAGCACAGGTCAAGTTTTTCAGTTGAGAAAATGTTGAAAAGAAAATTGGAAAAGAAAAAAAAAAAGGAGCAATGTTAAATACAATAATAGGCTATAGATTTACTAGTGCAGAAGCAAAAGGATGACTTTTTTATTTCTGGGTCAACCAGCTGAGGGTGAGCTCTCCTGGCACTCTCAAACATTTTATTATCAGTAACTTAAAGGGGCTTAAAACATGTTGGTGCTGGTCATTCTGCTGGTGATGCTGCAGTGTTCGCTGGTAATAAGGGAGAAAAAAGTGCAGCTTACCAGATGAGGCCTCACCTGAAGGAACTGTGCTTCTGTCGCACACCCCGTCCTTCAGCAGCTTATCCCGGATCTCCCAGCTGAACATACCCGGGTTCTCTCGCTTGTACTCCTCGATGCGCTTCTCCACGTCGGGAGTTGCCACCTGCTTTAGGTGTGAGATGTGTGTGAACGTGAAGAGAAAGAGAGGGGAACAAATTTACAGACACTTTTAATTGAAGGGAACAAGAAAATATAGACACACGAGTCAAGCACAAGATGTAAATACAATGTAAAAGACATACACATCTATAAATGATGTTTCATTTTAAAATCTGAAATATTACCACTAACATTCCACTGTAAAAAATAGGCCCATTGACATGTCTTTGCAGAAATATTAACTAAATATTAATCTTCAGAAAAACCATATGCCCCCATGTATTATCATATAAATATGTAATGGAAAAATGTAAAATACGTCTAATATTTAGGATTGAATGTTATAATTATAAAATAATGATAAAAAAATATACATCTGATTACCGAGATAATTTTAAAACTTCAGGGTTATTTTTAGATAAACATTTGAATTATTTTTTTAATAAATTATGTATATTTTAGATATTTATACAAATATTCAAAAAAAGTAATGCATCAGCAATAAAGTTATATGACGAGGAACCGAGTGGAGCTTTTATATGTAATTTCAATTTTTGGTGCAAAAAAAGGAACCGGTTGTTGTTATTTTTATTATTACTATTCTTATTATTATTGTTACATTTCAGGAAGCCTATTCAAAGACAGAGGAGATGAAACCTTTTTCTCTCTCGATCTTTCCATCACACTGTTATGTTAACACTACAGCAGATCAGGGCTCCTCAGGTGTGATGCCCCCCTGACCCACCCTTCCTCGCCCCACTCTCACCCACAGAGCCCGATCACCACGGGCCGCCACTCACCCTGGGCTTGCTGCCTCCTATGGCTCCGGGACGGATGGAGCCGGTCTCCTGGTACCGGCAGAGAATCTTGGAGACGCAGCCGTGAGACACCCGCAGCTGTCGCGAGATTACGCACGGCCGGATGCCGTGGTGGGCCATCTCCACTATCTTGTGTCGGATGTGATTTGGCAGCGGCCTCCCGTTGATGAACACTCCGCCAAGCTGGTTCACCCGACCCTGGCCCAATGGGGTGGACACTGCGCCACAACAAACAACAACATCAGCCTCGGAAATAAACAACAACACAAGGTGCAGAGTGTGCTGAGTGGATGCAGTTTTAGTTTGTGTGATGTATAGTGGAACAGCAGCATGTTTTTGCCATGTTGCTGACTTTGACCAGGACGCAGGTTACGCACATTATCTTTTCATACATTTTCAAGAGCCAGATTCATCCAGCGTCAGTGACAGGATGTATCCGAGGCCACTCCAGGCTGCAGCTCCACATTCAAGAGACACTGAGCAGGGTGACACTTCCCACCTTGATTATTCCTAGTCATGCTGTACAAATATTGATGTGATCCTTTGAGCCGTCTCTTTGCCGTGTGTGTTATTGCCATTTCCAGCAGCAGGACACTTGAACAAATCCCCGCAGCTCGAGTCACTTGCGAGCTACGTGGTTTTTGTCCATTTCACTCCAGAGCACTTGAGCACGCAGCGGGCGTAATGGGAAAACTGCTCCCGTAAATGCATGCAAATACAAAAGTGATCTTTTTTCCGCCCATATGTTCAGACGGCTGGAGTGTGGCGGGCTTGGAAGTTTTCAGAAATTACCAATTTAATTGCTTGTGTGTGCATGGGAGTGTGTGTGTGCATGTATATGTGTGTGTAACAATCGAGGATGGACTTGTAAAAGTGCTCCTTGAGATAAGGAACCAAAACATTGCTTATTATCTAGTTTAAAATCGCATAAAGGCAAATTATTGGTACATTGGCCTGATTTTTTTAATACACGTCAAATAAAATAATATTCAGGCCTTGCATACTCTTATAATTTAAATTACTTAAATGATTTTATTAAACATAAAAACAGCTTCATTAAAATGTAAAATAAAATACATTAATAGGAATATTATTTTGTATTTAAAAAGTATGAATTATTGGGGAGTGTGTGCAGCTTAGGGTTAGGGATCAAAAACATTATTGTAATTGTAAAATATGTTACAATTAAATACAGACATGGAAAACACCAGGACTCAAACAAAACATATTATATATAATTACATTTAAAAAAAAAAAGAAGCTGTGATCTGATCTGAAACTACAGGACTTATCAGTTTTTATTGAGGTTGTAAAACTTTAATCATCATTAAATCGAGGTTGCAATTGTTCACCCAGTGTTTTACTTATCAGCAATAAACAGTTTGACCACCACACAAAATAAATAGAGTCACAAGCTGCGTGTCATGTTTCCTTACCTTCCAGGGGAAAGCCGGTTCTTGGGTAATTCTGTCCTGGCGCAGGGCGCATCATCCGAGGCACTGTTCCTGGCAAAGTAGCCATCCCACAGCTACTCACACAAAACACAGACTCTGCTCAAAACCTGCTATACGCTCACAAAGTCCAGGTCAAAAAGAATAAAAACTGAATATCTTTAAAAATGCTTCAAAAAAAGATCTCTCTCTCTCTTTCTCTCTTTCTTTCTTTCTTTCTCTGTGCGCTGTCAAATCCCAAATCCCAGGCGAAGAAACTGGACGAGCCCTTCTTCCACCGGGGGAGGAATAAAAGTGATGCTCTCCTCTGGTGCGATGAATGTGCGAAATAAGATAAAAAGTCAGTAACAAATGAAATGAAAACAGCCTTAAGTCTGCACACCGGAGGAGATGCACCAAAGTTATGGATGTGAATTTAGGGGGAGAAAAGTGCAATGTTATTATTTTCCCTCGCTGTAGTTTGGGTTGAGTATAATGTCTGCTGGCTGGTTGGAAGTAGTTTAAGTGGCCAACTTTCGTGCATGTCGTAGGAGGAGACAGCCGCGCGCTCCCATTGGCTCCCCGGCCTCTCCTGGGCTTATCCAGGAGCCGGCGGACCAACCAGAGGCGCGCATTCCACTTTTAATTCACTGCTGCCTCCCTCATAAGAAAAAGACCCAACACACCAAACCCAGGTCTAAATGTAATCAAATCTAAATGTTATTCTAAATCCCGTCTTTTAAAAAAAATGTGTGTGTGTCTGCCTCCGTGATATTCAGCCGCTTAAACCTGTGGAATATTAATGCGTTTATCAAAAGATGATATTTGATCTTTCTTTCTTTCTCTTTCTTTTTTCTCTGATCATCACAAAAAAAAAGAAAAAAACATATATGCAACAAATATATAAGTAAAAAAAACAAACATTGAAAGTTGTTATAAAATAGTTTGCATGTATAGAATAACACTTTGATTAAAAATACATTTGCAAATAAATATCTGAATTTATCTAAATTGTCATTTTCGATCAAATATAATGAATCGTCTGCAGCCATCGCCTGGTCTGAACCCCCCCCCCCAAGAAAAGAAATCGAACCTGAAACAGCTGAGGTGAGGACAGTACGATGTGTGGATGGACGGACAGGGGCTGTACACGCGGCTGCACGTCTGCTTCATCACGACGGTTTGGTCCATAAGATGCTTTTGGCTTGTTAACCTTTCAATTAAGTAAATGTGCGCAGCGTGCACATCTGAATCGCTCCTATAGCTTCTCCTTTGTGGTAATTACAACATCGGATCGACCCGCCATTGATGACAACAGGTTGACTTGCCCCCGGAGTACACACAAGAGTAATTGCTTAAAGGTAATTGTTCAAAAAAAAAAAGAAAGAAAAACGATGCGCTACTATTAAAGTGGGATAAAAAGCGCACATGTGGCAGAGAAAGGAGAGGTGCGTGTGTCAACTCTGTGGGCCCACCGTGCATATAAAATCGTGACAATTGCCGTGGAAAACACTCCTGGTGGAAGGCAATTTCACAAATAATTTTAGCAACAATTAGGGAGTGTGGAGGGGTGAAATGGCGATTTCACATGCAGATGCGCCGGTGGGAAGGATCTGGTACCCTGCCGAATAGCTCTGACCCTCACTCTCCCGCTTTGGTTTGCTTCACATGGGACAGGGGCGCACAAAGAGGCCGCCTCACCCTCCTGGGAAGGCGCAAAGAGCACTGGATTAAGTCAAGCATCAATCATGTGAAATCCAAACAATAGCCAATTTCTCTTTATGGGGAAGCATGTTTCTCTACATACTCCACCTCCCCTACTCCTCTCTTCCTCTCCCATGCTGCAACAGGTATGTTCCTTCTTTCTTTTCTTTTTTTTTTTTAGAGAATAATCACTCGGACACGGACATCAAGCTAATAATCCCGTATCCCTGCAAATATCATTGGTTCACCACCACCAGGTCTGGCCTCTGTTATTCTAATCATTATTAGCCTGGTATTCATTGGTTATGCAGCTGCTGATAAAACAACAGGAGTTTAGAGTGGGCTGTGAAATGTGCATCATTTACATTATTGTGAATTTAAGTGTGGTGGTAATATAATTTCAAACATAAAGGCAGATGTGTTTTCTCTGAGGTCACTGCCTTTTAATGCTTTTGTTACCCACAGCCTGTCCCGTAGATTCTGATTTGTTTTGGTTTATTTCACAACTTATGTTCAGTTGTAATGTTGTTATCCCCCCAAAAAGTTTTATATCGTTCCCAAAATGTATAATTTACAATTCTCTTTCAGACAAATGTGCAGGAGGAGGACAACGACCTTATACAGCGTATAAGAGACTTTAGAGCGGAATGAAAACAGAGCTCATCTAATGCAGCATTTATTACTTCTTGAAAATCACTATATTGTAATTGTGTTTGTTCTGACATTAGATATTTTGATCCATTCATAGATGCTTTTATCAATTTTAAATACGCAATGGCTGGTTAAATTTACAGTAATCCAGGATGTTCATCGGGCATTATATAAAGAAAACAGGTTATTACAACCTCCTTATTCAGAGTTTTCATTGTTTATGAGCTATATAATTTATTAATTATAGCTTTAGGCTAAGTGTATTATGAAAACAGTTTACCTCAACCTTTATTGAGTAAATTCATAGTTTATCTGCGGATTCATAAAGTAAAATTAAACCTTCAGCAAAAAAAACTAAGCATATATCACTAAAACGGTTTATTACAACCTACTTATTATGTATACTTTAAAAGCAGGATTTTAAAGTAAATTAAACCTTTATTGAAAAAAGCTAACATCTTATTACAAAAACAGTTTATTACAGCCTCCTTATTAAGAGTTTTTGTAGTTTATCAATCAGTTTATGAAGTAAAATTATAGCTTTAGTCCATAAAAGAGTGTACCACAAAAACAGCTAGTTATAGGCTCCTTATTAAGAGTTTCCAGTTTATTAACAGGTAAATAAAGTAAAAGTAGATCCTCAGTAACAAAAAGTAAGAGTGTATAACAAAAACAACTGATTTTGAATCTTACAAATGCTCGTTTGTGGTTTTCTTGTGTTTTCTGTTGGGATAAGTTACCATTAAGGCATTGGCACCATGTCCACTAGTGGGCGACGACTGCTTCATCTTTTTTCTGTCAGTTGAATTATGTCCTTCAGGACAGAAAAGGGTCCACTGGGCCCTTTTCAGAGTTTGCAGCTCCAAACAACAGACCTGTAAAGGTAGAGGAGAGTACGCATCATATTTCCTTACTGTCTGACCACGAATAGCATCTGAGTCTCACTCGTCCTCGTCACACCCTAAACCACATTTATTCTGGTTGTTTCTGCAGGGTTCAGCTCCGCGTCTGGTTCATGTATATAACTCTGTCATTTAAGTTTCCTCTCAGCTGCAGCAGACAGAAAAAAACTCTTCCTCTCTCTCACGATACAGTCTGCAATCTTATCTTGATCAGGGTCTCTCTTCAAACACTTTCCCTCATAGCCTCTCATTATTTGTGTTCTGGTAATTACCAAAGTTTCTTTCTTGCTTGTAGGTGAACCCCCTCCCCTTCTCTCTCTTCTATCTACGTGTATTTTCTCTATACAGAAGCACAAAAGAGAAAACACCTTGGTTTAGAGGCATCGCCAATTTCATCTTTATCTTTTTCTGAGCTGAACAAAGACGATAAGTGCATATAAACATTATTTTTATTTGAATTTGAACACTTCTCTTATCTTCCAGAAGGTGAGGGTGAAGTGTTGGATCCAAACAAACAATACATTCTGTCTTTTAGATTATGATTTTTTTAATTTTATATTGCTTTGAATGAAGTCTGTCAGAGCTGATAAACCTTTGTGCTGCACTGTTTCCACACGATGAATAAACTCCATGAAATGAAAAGGAACAACCTTGAGGAACTTAGTTTAAACTCAGACTTTAAATATGTAAAACACATAATTAAAACTAAACTGCTGTATTTGACAATTTTAAATATTTCGAAAACACGATAAACATTCAGACAAATCTCCAGTCTCCTGCAGTTTTCCAATCCCTGCTAACCTGCACTGTAAAAATCATAAAGCAAATGATATTAGTTTCCTGAATATGCATATTAATGCTGAAGGAAAACAGATATATTTTTTTAATTAATCTTTTCTTTTGTCATGATGCTTCTCTTGCGATGCTGGCCTCATTTCTGGTGAAGCTGAAGCAACTGCATGCAAAGTCTATCTATGTGGTTAGTATAGATATTTTACTCTGAATGCAAATCTCAGAGTCAGTAAAATGTCTGAGTGAGCCCAGGTGAGAATACAGCAAGAACATATCTGGATAATTCACAGTTGATGACGTTTCAGGGACTTGGTTCGTTAATGTCCCGGCGAAATTCGAATGCTCCCCTGCACCATCACTTGTCTCAATGTTCTGGAAATATTCCTGTTGTTGTGAACATGTCGGACCCACACAACCTCCTACTGCATTCTACTTCATACTCTGGGAAATGACCAAACACAACCTTCACGTCTTAGCTCTTCACGACAACAGCCACCAAAAATTCTAAGAGGAGGAAGTTGCTCAGTGGATAAAACCAATCATTTATTAAAAATGAATAATAAACACTCTGTCCCTTTTAAAACCATCATCTGATCACTTCCACTGCCAGGCTCAAGGCTTCTGAGACAGTTTCTGTGATGCCATGACAAACTGCTTCAATAGTGACAAAGTGCACTTCCACCATCTCCTTGCTAACTTGTTGAGACATTCTCACATCTGCTCGGTATTATCCAAATGTGTAATCACTTCCTCATGGGAATTATTTTACCACGATAGAGAGAGTATTATGAGGAGACTGGCGAAAAGCTTATTTTGTGTTGTACCTTTAATTAAAGAAAGCTGATTTGAGATACTCATCTCATTATGTGTGGCACAGGGAGAAGCTCTGAACAGGCATGTCGGGTCTGACAAGGTGATGTTTGGTTAATAAGGAGAGCAAAGGCCCAGGAATTCCTCACAGTCATTTGGAACAAGTTAGCCTACGTGTGAACCTTGCCTGAACTCGCACTGCTCCTCCGAGGTGGCTCAATACAATACATATAGGAAACACAGAAGTATGACGAGATAAAGTCGGACAAAGGCAAGGCTGGAAAGGTTTGAAAAAATTCAATGAATTCTCAAAAGGACAAGTCAATTTACATAACCATAAAGACTCTAGAGTGTGTAAAACCATTTCGGCTTCCAGGGTTGGAGACTCTTTTTGAAATTTTGCTTTAAGCTGTTTTCAGACGTGCACTGAAGTCTAGATATTCTCCTGAAAACTTTCCAGAGGGGTTGTGTGTGAGAATGTAAATGTCCAAGTCAGTTAGTCCAGACATATTCAGAGTGAGCCCATGTTAGAAAACAGTAGGAAAAGGTCGTGGTTGCGTTGATGACGTTTTGACCACACAACAGACACAAAATCAAAGATTACCAATATGTCGGAATGAAAAATAAGTGCTGTGAACACAGAAGATGGCAACAAAGGTGTTAACTTGAAAAGACAATAAGATTCGAGAGCTATTCGCAATCGAAAGCAAACACTGGTGTCGATTTGTCGTAATTAAAAACACAGGATTTCCACGTGTCCGTTATTTCCTGGCCCCTGTATACTCAGGAGCCACCGCACGCATGAATGTTCCAGAAATGTTTCCTGTCGTTGTTAACGTGTCTGATCTGGAAAATCTACTGCTGCGTTCATGGAATGTGAAAGGCAAACTCCAGGAAATGTATGGATCCCATTTTCATGTCTGCAAACAGCTTTGGAGAAGTAACGGTTCTGAAACCATATGAACGGGATTTGAGAGTGACACAATTCCCCCCTGGGATCAATAAAGTATTTCTGATTCTGATTCTAAAACCTGTAACCAAAAATCATTTCCTTGTTTCATCACAAGACTTCCCACAACAACGTTACTCTGTCCTACATCATCTCTTTACACACACAATGTGTGGCAGAGGAAAAGCAACATATGTTACGTTGACATCCGAGTCCGGTGTGTTGAGTTATGAGTCATGGTGACATCTATAACTCAGCCAGTGATCAAACACAGCCACAGGCCACAGAGAGAGGGGGGGGGGGGGGGGGTCAAACTTGAACAAGCACACATAAAAAATAAAAGATGGTTAAACTGTGGAGGCAAGTCAAGCGGCTCGGAGCAGGGAGATGTTGCCTCCTTGTTGCAACACCATCAGCAGGACTGATCGGTTCTGCAGAGATTGTTGGGGGGGTGCGGGTGACATCACACAAACAGGCAGACTCAGCTGCATGGGTGCAGGTGGGTGCAGGTGCAGAGTGGGGGGGTTGATCTGTGGCAGAGCGGGTGACATCCTGTCACTGCTCATTATAGTGTGAATTCCGTGTAACACCTTCACTTGGCGCGAGCAGCACAAAACTAGTGATGTGACACTGGAGATAGAGGTCTGGGGAGGAAGGGAAGGAGGGAGCGCAAATCCAGTTTGATCCCTGAGGAACAGGTGGAAGATAATGGAGACGGAGGACAATGTGCTGCACCAACACGGACAATCTGAGGTCTGAAAATGAGAGCGATCTCACGCCTTGCAGCCGGGAAGTAGCAGGGAACAAACAAGTAGAAAATACAAGGCACATGACAAAGCATTGCTGATGGCTGTTGTCCTCCTCAGCGTCTCGGGATGTTCAACAGTGCTCCTTTCTCCCTCCTTAAACAACACAATAAGAAACCTGTTGTCCGTGTATCCCGAGGCTCTTATCACCCCACAGCAGGGCTCACCTGTCCTCCTCTGTTTAACGCAAACAGGAACCAATAAAGCACCTCTCTCTGTGTTACTGTCAAATGAGATCACACTTCCTCTCCGAGCGCAGGTTGTTTTTGTCAGGATGGCGCTGGAGAGTTTAACGCGATTCCCGCTACTCTGACTCTCGGTAAACAAGGTACCATGTCGTAGCCAACCGCTGATCTTGTGTCTTTGATGATTCGCCGCGGACTGGCACAAACGCATTGAGAAATAGCAACATTTTAAATGGTGTATAACCTGTCATGGCCGCCTACGATGTCCCCAAGATAAGGTTGCTCTTGGTTTAGTGTCAGTTTCCTTAAAAAATAAATAAATAAATAAAATGGGGCATCACTACAGTTAAATACGGAGAAATCTTGATCTTGCTACTGGGTGTTCAATAAACAGGTTCCACCAACACCCAAATGTGAAAGATCACAGATGAGCAGATTTCCCTGAAGCGTGCACGAAACACTTCTGAGACTAAATCAGTGAACAAGCAAATTAAGAAGAAAATCAAAGGTTGATCTAAAATAACCAGAAGCTGTTTTCTATTGATCAGAATTCTGTTTATTGGGGAAATTGGAAAAACTTTATTTATGCTTTAACATTTTTCAAATTTAAACTCCTTTGTACTCGGGCCACTGACTGGAAAATAGGAATATTGAAGCACGGCTGCCTTAGTATCACCTCATCTGCACTCAGAGGAGGAAACATGCAGATTATTTAAAACACATTCAAAGCTCCTTCTGTCGGCTGTAACGACAACACTGGACACTGTGAGTGCACTGAAACCTTTGGCTGTAAAGGAATACTGTGGGGTTGCTGCTATCATTTCATTACAGTGGCCAGTGTTGCAATCCATTTTACGCAACCAAGAATGCTCTGTGTGTGTGTTGTACTGTGTGTGAGCGTGAGTGTGTGTGGCATGTGATAGAACCAAAATGCCTGGGTATCACGCTCTGATGTGCATGCCAAATCCACTTGTCCTCTCACACAACCTACGAGTGTGGCTCCGCCGCTTCAGCTCCGCCAGCAGGTCTGTGGAGAGCAGCAGCACAGGAAGCAGGTCACGACCCCGTATAGCACAAATCACACTGTGATGTGCTGACTGAGTTTGACCAATTCTACATTAATCTCAGCCGGCTACACTCACCACGTCTGCTGCCACTGGGTTTTAGTCTATTTATTCACTGTTTTCATAAATTATTTTATCATCTGATATGTGTTTTGTGTAAAATTCACATGTTTATAATTTTAACTGCGATCCTAACATATATTCAAATTACGGTTGCACTCTGTTTTTTTTGTGCAGGATGAAAAATGAAAAGAAAAAGGTTTGATTATTCTGGGTGTGTGAAATGCTTTTGTGTACTTGCATTAGTTGGATAGTGGAAGAAGTATTCAGATCGTGAGTATAAGTATTGTACCAAAAAGGAAACAGAAGTACAATTTACATACAGTTTATCAGCAAAATCTACGTCAGTTAAAAGTTTTTTTTAATGTAGTGCAACCCTCCTTGTCAGGCTTTTATTATGACGTATATGATAATATTATATTAATAGATGATTGTCACTCATACATGAACATATAAATTGTAGCTGGTTTGGACAGAAGCTTCATTTACTGTTGGATATAAAGATTTGTTAAATCTTATTTATTGTACAAAAAGTCTTTGAAAGTACAGGTGTCATTTAAATGTAGAAGATACAGTAGTTCCTTCAGAAAACCTGTGTTGATGTGTGAAGGAGCAGAAAATGTAATTCATACAGTAAATGCACTTGTTTTCATAAGTGGACCATAGTATTACCCAAGTTTTATACATCCCAGAAGATTTCTCTATTTGTGTTTTTTTTATTCAACAGAATTCCAGATAAAAGTTGATTTTCCTTCTCACGTAATCCTGAATATCAAGATTTCTCTGATGTCTGCAATATCTACAATCATCTAGGTCTTCAAAAGGTCACTTTAAAAATGACAAACCCACATTAGAGTGTGTTTAAGACCCACATAATACACCATACAAGGTGAGCTAACAGCTGAATGGTTAGAGCAGCGATTCCAAAGTTCAACTCCCAGCTGGCCAAACTACTGC